>NC_141535.1:79273333-79577222 GCF_021556685.1 Rattus norvegicus
TATAATTCTACTTCAATTCAACTGAAATATTTTCAATGATCATATGAGAATAAACAAGCAAATGAACGAATGGATGAATGTATAAATAAACAAGTAAATAGATAAATGAATGCATATTGAGTTTTGGAGTTACTTGATAATCCCGAGCTACTGAGAGATTCTGTTTCACAGTACGAGGTAGGAATTAGGGAGATGGCTCAATCAGTAAAACGCTTGCTAAGCAAGCTCCAGGACAGGTTTGGTTCCCTGAGACCAAGTAGAAAAGCTCAGCATGCTCTGTGCCCACAGCCCTAGCACTGGGGAAACTGAGGCAGGAAGGTCTCTGGCCCACTACCGGCCATGCACTCCGTCCAAATCAGTTTCAGTGGGAGACCCTGTCTGGAGAGAAGCTGAAGAGCAACTGAGAGCGACCTGGCCTCGACTTATGGCCTTCATATGAGCACACATGCATATGCAAATGTGTGTGTGTGTGTGTGTGTGTGTGTGTGTGTGTGTAAATGAAAATAAACAAAGACAAAATGAATATGCATGTTTGGGAAGACTCTATAACTGAGGACTCACCTGCCTGGATTTGCTGGAATTGCCCAAGCTCTTTCCCTGAATGTGACACAAATGTGATTGTCAGAACCTAAAGTTCTTCTGAATCTCTTAGGCCAAAATACCAAGTGCCATGACATCACCTTGCAGACCTCCCTCCTTTGGTCCATTTTCCTTTGAAAAACCCAGCATCACCAGGGCTCCCTGTCTCCAATCCCAACATCTCAGTGGCCAGCATCCATTAACACCAGAAGTCGTGTGCTAACAAGATCTTCATTCCACCCTCCAATAGCATAATGACGTCAGTGGGTTTTCCAAGCTTCCATGGAGGAAAAATAAAATTTTTCGAAGCTGCTTTTGAAAAGTCCAGCCGAGACCCGGTGAGAGAGAGACCCAACCGCCTGGTCAGGTGGGCACTCCTGAGGCTGCAGAGCGGAAGAGACCACCAACACTGCTCACCCCTGCCCACATCCCTGGCCCAAGAGGAAACTGTATAAGGCCTCTGGGCTCCCGTGGGGGAGGGCCCAGGAGCGGCAGGACCCCTGCCTGAGACACCGCGGGAACCTGATAGAAACAGACCAGATAAACAGTTCTCTGCACCCAAATCCCGTGGAAGGGAGAGCTAAACCTTCAGAGAGGCAGACAAGCCTGGGAAACCAGAAGAGACTGCTCCCTGCACACACATCTCGGACGCCAGAGGAAAAAGCCAAAGACCATCTGGAACCCTGGTGCACTGAAGCTCCCGGAAGGGGCGGCACAGGACTTCCTGGTTGCTGCCGCTGCAGAGAGCCCCTGGGCAGCACCCCACGAGCAAACTTGAGCCTCGGGACCACAGGTAAGACCAAATTTTCTGCTGCAAGAAAGCTGCCTGGTGAACTCAAGACACAGACCCACAGGAACAGCTGAAGACCTGTAGAGAGGAAAAACTACACGCCCGAAAGCAGAACACTCTGTCCCCATAACTGACTGAAAGAGAGGAAAACAGGTCTACAGCACTCCTGACACACAGGCTTATAGGACAGTCTAGCCACTGTCAGAAATAGCAGAACAAAGTAACACTAGAGATAATCTGATGGCGAGAGGCAAGCGCAGGAACCCAAGCAACAGAAACTAAGACTACATGCCATCATCGGAGCCCAATTCTCCCACCAAAACAAACATGGAATATCCAAACACACCAGAAAAGCAAGATCTAGTTTCAAAATCATATTTGATCATGATGCTGGAGGACTTCAAGAAAGACATGAACACACTTAGGGAAACACAGGAAAACATTAATAAACAAGTAGAAGCCTACAGAGAGGAATCGCAAAAATCCCTGAAAGAATTCCAGGAAAACACAATCAAACAGTTGAAGGAATTAAAAATGGAAATAGAAGCAATCAAGAAAGAACACATGGAAACAACCCTGGATATAGAAAACCAAAAGAAGAGACAAGGAGCCGTAGATACAAGCTTAACCAACAGAATACAAGAGATGGAAGAGAGAATCTCAGGAGCAGAAGATTCCATAGAAATCATTGACTCAACTGTCAAAGATAATGTAAAGCGGAAAAAGCTACTGATCCAAAACATACAGGAAATCCAGGACTCAATGAGAAGATCAAACCTAAGGATAATAGGTATAGAAGAGAGTGAAGACTCCCAGCTCAAAGGACCAGTAAATATCTTCAACAAAATCATAGAAGAAAACTTCCCTAACCTAAAAAAAGAGATACCCATAGACACACAAGAAGCCTACAGAACTCCAAATAGATTGGACCAGAAAAGAAACACCTCCCGTCACATAATTGTCAAAACACCAAACGCACAAAATAAAGAAAGAATATTAAAAGCAGTAAGGGAAAAAGGTCAAGTAACATATAAAGGGAGACCTATCAGAATCACACCAGACTTCTCGCCAGAAACTATGAAGGCCAGAAGATCCTGGACTGATGTCATACAGACCCTAAGAGAACACAAATGCCAGCCCAGGTTACTGTATCCAGCAAAACTCTCAATTAACATTGATGGAGAAACCAAGATATTCCATGACAAAACCAAATTTACACAATATCTTTCTACAAATCCAGCACTACAAAGGATAATAAATGGTAAAGCCCAACATAAGGAGGCAAGCTATACCCTAGAAGAAGCAAGAAACTAATCGTCTTGGCAACAAAACAAAGAGAATGAAAGCACACAAACATAACCTCACATCCAAATATGAATATAAAGGGAAACAATAATCACTATTCCTTAATATCTCTCAATATCAATGGCCTCAACTCCCCAATAAAAAGACATAGATTAACAAACTGGATACGCAACGAGGACCCTGCATTCTGCTGCCTACAGGAAACACACCTCAGAGACAAAGACAGACACTACCACTGAGTGAAAGGCTGGAAAACAACTTTCCAAGCAAATGGTCAGAAGAAGCAAGCTGGAGTAGCCATTCTAATATCAAATAAAATCAATTTCCAACTAAAAGTCATCAAAAAAGATAAGGAAGGACACTTCATATTCATCAAAGGAAAAATCCACCAAGATGAAGTCTCAATCCTAAATATCTATGCCCCAAATACAAGGGCACCTACATACGTAAAAGCTTACTAAAGCTCAAAACACACATTGCACCTCACACAATAATAGTGGGAGATTTCAACACCCCACTCTCATCAATGGACAGATCATGGAAACAGAAATTAAACAGTGATGTCGACAGACTAAGAGAAGTCATGAGCCAAATGGACTTAACGGATATTTATAGAACATTCTATCCTAAAGCAAAAGGATATACCTTCTTCTCAGCTCCTCATGGTACTTTCTCCAAAATTGACCATATAATTGGTCAAAAAACAGGCCTCAACAGGTACAGAAAGATAGAAATAATCCCATGCGTGCTATCGGACCACCATGGCCTAAAACTGGTCTTCAATAACAATAAGGGAAGAATGCCCACATATACGTGGAAAATGAACAATGCTCTACTCAATGATAACCTGGTCAAGGAAGAAATAAAGAAAGAAATTAAAAACTTTTTAGAATTTAATGAAAATGAAGATACAACATACTCAAACTTATGGGACACAATGAAAGCTGTGCTAAGAGGGAAACTCATAGCGCGGAGTGCCTGCAGAAAGAAACAGGAAAGAGCATATGTCAGCAGCTTGACAGCACACCTAAAAGCTCTAGAACAAAAAGAAGCAAATACACACAGGAGGAGTAGAAGGCAGGAAATAATCAAACTCAGAGCTGAAATCAACCAAGTAGAAACAAAAAGGACCATAGAAAGAATCAACAGAACCAAAAGTTGGTTCTTTGAGAAAATCAACAAGATAGATAAACCCTTAGCCAGACTAACGAGAGGACACAGAGAGTGCGTCCAAATTAACAAAATCAGAAATGAAAAGGGAGACATAACTACAGATTCAGAGGAAATTGAAAAAATCATCAGATCTTACTATAAAAACCTATATTCAACAAAATTTGAAAATCTTCAGGAAATGGACAATTTCCTAGACAGATACCAGGTATCGAAGTTAAATCAGGAACAGATAAACCAGTTAAACAACCCCATAACTCCTAAGAAATAGAAGCAGTCATTAAAGGTCTCCCAACCAAAAAGAGCCCAGGTCCAGACGGGTTTAGTGCAGAATTCTATCAAACCTTCATAGAAGACCTCATACCAATATTATCCAAACTATTCCACAAAATTGAAACAGGTGGAGCCCTACCAAATTCCTTCTACGAAGCCACAATTACTCTTATACCTAAACCACACAAAGACACAACAAAGAAAGAGAACTTCAGACCAATTTCCCTTATGAATATCGACGCAAAAATACTCAATAAAATTCTGGCAAACCGAATTCAAGAGCACATCAAAACAATCATCCACCATGATCAAGTAGGCTTCATCCCAGGCATGCAGGGATGGTTTAATATACGGAAAACCATCAACGTGATCCATTATATAAACAAACTGAAAGAACAGAACCACATGATCATTTCATTAGATGCTGAGAAAGCATTTGACAAAATTCAACACCCCTTCATGATAAAAGTCCTGGAAAGAAAAAGAATTCAAGGCCCATACCTAAACATAGTAAAAGCCATATACAGCAAACCAGTTGCTAACATTAAACTAAATGGAGAAAAACTTGAAGCAATCCCACTAAAATCAGGGACTAGACAAGGCTGCCCACTCTCTCCCTACTTATTCAATATAGTTCTTGAAGTTCTAGCCAGAGCAATCAGAAAACAAAAGGAGATCAAAGGGATACGGATCGGAAAAGAAGAGGTCAAAATATCACTATTTGCAGATGACATGATAGTATATTTAAGTGATCCCAAAAGTTCCACCAGAGAACTACTAAAGCTGATAAACAACTTCAGCAAAGTGGCTGGGTATAAAATTAACTCAAATAAATCAGTTGCCTTCCTCTATACAAAAGAGAAACAAGCCGAGAAAGAAATTAGGGAAACGACACCCTTCATAATAGACCCAAATAATATAAAGTACCTCGGTGTGACTTTAACCAAGCAAGTAAAAGATCTGTACAATAAGAACTTCAAGACACTGAGGAAAGAAATTGAAGAAGACCTCAGAAGATGGAAAGATCTCCCATGCTCATGGATTGGCAGGATTACTATAGTAAAAATGGCCATTTTACCAAAAGCAATCTACAGATTCAATGCAATCCCCATCAAAATACCAATCCAATTCTTCAAAGAGTTAGACAGAACAATTTGCAAATTCATCTGGAATAACAAAAAACCCAGGATAGCTAAAGCTATCCTCAACAATAAAAGGACTTCAGGGCGAATCACTATCCCTGAACTCAAGCAGTATTACAGAGCAATAGTGATAAAAACTGCATGGTATTGGTACAGAGACAGACAGATAGACCAATGGAATAGAATTGAAGACCCAGAAATGAACCCACACACCTATGGTCACTTGATTTTTGACAAAGGTGCCAAAACCATCCAATGGAAAAAAGATAGCATTTTCAGCAAATGGTGCTGGTTCAACTGGAGAGCAACATGTAGAAGAATGCAGATCGATCCATGCTTATCACCCTGTACAAAGCTTAAGTCCAAGTGGATCAAGGACCTCCACATCAAACCAGACACACTCAAACTAATAGAAGAAAAACTAGGGAAACATCTGGAACACATGGGCACTGGAAAAAATTTCCTGAACAAAACACCAATGGCTTATGCTCTAAGATCAAGAATCGACAAATGGGATCTCATAAAACTGCAAAGCTTCTGTAAGGCAAAGGACACTGTGGTTAGGACAAAACGGCAACCAACAGATTGGGAAAAGATCTTTACCAATCCTACAACAGATAGAGGCCTTATATCCAAAATATACAAAGAACTCAAGAAGTTAGACCGCAGGGAAACAAATAACCCTATTAAAAAATGGGGTTCAGAGCTAAACAAAGAATTCACAGCTGAGGAATCCCGAATGGCTGAGAAACACCTAAAGAAATGTTCAACATCTTTAGTCATAAGGGAAATGCAAATCAAAACAACCCTGAGATTTCACCTCACACCAGTGCGATTGGCTAAGATCCAAAACTCAGGTGACAGCAGATGCTGGCGAGGATGTGGAGAAAGAGGAACACTCCTCCATTGTTGGTGGGATTGCAGACTGGTAAAACCATTCTGGAAATCAGTCTGGAGGTTCCTCAGAAAATTGGACATTGAACTGCCTGAGGATCCAGCTATACCTCTCTTGGGCATATACCCGAAAGATGCCTCAACATATAAAAGAGACACGTGCTCCACTATGTTCATCGCAGCCTTATTTATAATAGCCAGAAAATGGAAAGAACCCAGATGCCCTTCAACAGAGGAATGGATACAGAAAATGTGGTACATCTACACAATGGAATATTACTCAGCTATCAAAAACAACGAGTTTATGAAATTCGTAGGCAAATGGTTGGAACTGGAAAATATCATCCTGAGTGAGCTAACCCAATCACAGAAAGACATACATGGTATGCACTCATTGATAAGTGGCTATTAGCCCAAATGCTTGAATTACCCTAGATCCCTAGAACAAACGAAACTCAAGACGGATGATCAAAATGTGAATGCTTCACTCCTTCTTTAAATGAGGAAAAAGAATACCCTTGGCAGGGAAGGGAGAGGCAAAGATTAAAACAGAGACTGAAGGAACACCCATTCAGAGCCTGCCCCACATGTGGCCCATACATATACAGCCACCCAATTAGACAAGATGGATGAAGCAAAGAAGTGCAGACCGACAGGAGCCGGATGTAGATCGCTCCTGAGAGACACAGCCAGAATACAGCAAATACAGAGGCGAATGCCAGCAGCAAACCACTGAACTGAGAATAGGTCCTCTATTGAAGGAATCAGAGAATGAACTGGAAGAGCTTGAAGGTGCTCGAGACCCCAAAAGTACAACAATGCCAAGCAACCAGAGCTTCCAGGGACTAAGCCACTACCTAAAGATTATACAAGGACTGACCCTGGACTCTGACCCCATAGGTAGCAATGAATATCCTAGTAAGAGCACCAGTGGAAGGGGAAGCCCTGGGTCCTGCTAAGACTGAACCCCCAGTGAACTAGTCTATGGGGGGAGGGCGGCAATGGGGGGAGGGTTGGGAGGGGAACACCCATAAGGAAGGGGAGGGGGGAGGGGGATGTTTGCCTGGAAACCGGGAAAGGGAATAACACTCGAAATGTATATAAGAAATACTCAAGTTAATAAAAATAAATAAATAAATAAATAAATAAATAAATAAATAAATAAATAAATAAAAAAGAAAAGTCCAGCCAAGCTTCTAGGCTTACATGTTGGAGGACATTTTTAGTTAGAGTACCCAGGAAGTGGAAAGAAAAGTACAATCTCACAGACTTCTTATTTTGACAAATTTAGCCAATATTGTCTAAAAGAAGAAAGTATGGGAAACCTACTCTCTGAGGCCTTTGTCACAGAAGCTTCTGAGCTCCAGCTCTTTCCAAACTCTCTATAGGCCAGCAGTGGCCTGAAGCTACTTGCAACCCTGCCTCTGTGAGCATCTCCCAGGTAGACTGTCTATACCCTTTGCACATGGTTCACAGTGAATCATTTCTGGTTTTCTCCTCAGTGAAACCACTCCAACATCTAATGGATATAGGGAGTAGGTAGGTATGGTCTACAAAGGGTCAGAAAAAGCTTCAAGGCTTGGCATGCAGGGTAATTCTGACAGAGTCACAATCCTTACTCCATGTTGATACTAACACAACAAGAAAGAGAAAGATTCACAATTGTTTATTAAGTCCAAAATATAATAAGAACTGACTACAAATGTTTGTAATCAAAATATAGTGATATGTGGAATGTGCTGTGAGCACATGTGTGTGGGCTTGCAGACATGTGTATACACATGTGTGCACGTGTGTGTGTGTGTGTATGTGTGTGTGTGTGTGTGTGTGTGTGTGTGTGTGTGTAACTTTTTCTTAACTGCAGTTAAAAGTTCCTGCTTACAGGCATTAATTTTAAAGACTGCAATGTGCCTCTTTCCCAAATATTCTTATCCATTAGGCTTCAGAAAAGGAGGCCAGGGGAAGAATCTGGCCTGCAGGCAAATATTTACTAATATAGAGAAATTCGAAACTCTCATGAGTTGAGAATCTGGCAATATGGATTAAATGCCAGGTCTACAACCAGCCTGCTGGCTTCTGATTTTGCTTTTGTGTGAATTTTCCCCTTTTTATAACGGTTTCCTGCACAAATAGAAATCAACCCCCTACTACACACTGGGATTTCATAGTTTGTGATCCACGTATATTTTCTCACTTGATGATCAAAGAATTCTCACAAAATAGGTGTCATGAAATGAGTATGCAGGCAGAATAAATTGCCCATGATTTCATGTCAGGATACAGAAAGAAGCACACACAGAGCACCCTTCCCACCCCATACCTATGTATTGCATGTGATAGGTGCTGGCTGTTTCTGCTTTTACTGTTCCTAATGAGGTATGTCCCAGACATAATTAAGATGGATTTTCCATGTGTAGGCAACAAAATGAGTTTTGTCATTCAGACAAACAATTCTACCTCAGGAGGTGTGTATGCTCCAAGCAGTGCAGCACTGTGCTAAAGGTTCTTGAGAACCAGTTTACTAACCCCATGAAAGGCTTGCTTTCTCCTTACTCCACCGCCCCTAATTTTCTCTCTAAGTTATGAACTAATGCATCAGTTAACCGAGTATTAGGTCATCCCCTAAAGCAGTCTGTTCTTGACTTAAAAAACAAAGAGCCTTTTGCATCCTTTCACCGTAGACAGGAAACTAAAATACTTGTGAAAGAAACTTCCCAGTCCATCAGAAGTGCTCCCATGGCTTCTTCAGCTATAACTGTGGCTTCTCCCATCAGCTTGCAGCCCTACCCAGCCATGGCCAGGAGCCAACTGGCACTCCAGGTGGGATCAGCTCACAGTTTCACTTCAGGACGCCCGGGTTCAAGAGAATTCTCCAAGACTTACACTGCCCAGCGTTCTTCCAGTTTGCCTGCATTATCTGTGAACAACTGTAGGAGGGGGTAGGGATGTGGTATGCTGAAATAAGGAAGGGCCCAACAGACACTGCTGGTTCCACCTCCATGTCCTTTAGAAATCGGATGATAGTCCACATTTTAGTTCAGTGACACAGTGTAAACCCAGGATAGTTTGCTCTCTGGGTTCCTTAAACAACAAGGTCATTGGGGTATATACAGACTTTATCCACCCCAGAAATGTTTTCTGAACTTTAGGGGAACAACTCATAGTGTATTCTGGGATTCTGTCACAAAACAAAACCATCATGTGTAACTCCAAACTTTCTTTTTAAAAAAAAAACATATTTTAAGATTTTACAAACAGGATGTTCTGAGTTTTGCAGGAAAATGGATGGAACTAGAAAATATCATCCTGAGTGAAGTAACTCAGACTCAAAAGGACATGCACAGTATGTTCTCACTAATAAGTGGATATTAGCCAGAAAAAAAAAAAGAAAGGACAGAATACTCAAGATACAGTCCACATAACTCAAAAAGGTCAACAAGCTGAAGGGCCCAAGTGAGGATGTGTCAGTCCCACTTGGGAAGGAAAAGAAAGCAACCACAAGGGGGGAGGAAGGGAGGGACAGGGGAGGGAAAGGGGATGGTGGTGAGGAGAGAGGGGAACATGATTTGGTATTGGGTTCTGGGAAAGAACTGAAGTCCTGGGGGCCAGCAGAAAGAATGGAAACAGGGGACCTTAGGAGGAAGGAGGTTGGGAGGACCCTCCAGAATGTACCAGAGACCTGGGAGGTGACAGACTCTCAGGACTCAAAGGGGTTACCCTAGACAAAATGCCCTGCACGGGGAGAGGGGACTTTTAGCTCCCACCCCCAGCAGAAACACAGGGCATCAAGTGAGGGATGGAGTTGTCATCCCACAGTCAAAACTATGATTCACAATTGTTCCTGTTTAAAAGAACTGCGGGGATAGAAAAGGAGAAGAGCCTGAGGAAAAGAAAATTCAGAGACAGGCCCAAAGTGGGATCCAGCTCAAGGGGAGGCCTCAAGGCCTGACAGTATTAATG
This sequence comes from Rattus norvegicus, assembly GCF_021556685.1. NCBI lineage: Eukaryota > Metazoa > Chordata > Mammalia > Rodentia > Muridae > Rattus > Rattus norvegicus. Next base: position 79,283,447 of record NC_141535.1, read on the forward strand.
AGGGTATGGAGTACTCACAATAAGGGGCCGATCATGACTGCCCTCCAAAACACCCAACAAGCAGCTAAAAGAGTCAGATACAGACATTTGCACCCAACCAAGAAACAGAAACTGCTGACCCCTGTGGTTGAATTAGGGAAAAGCTGGAAGAAGCTGAGGAGGAGGGCCACCCTGTAGGAGGACCAGCAGTCTTATTAACCTGGACCCCCGAGATCTCTCACACACTGGATCACCAACCAGGCAGCTGATATGAGGTCCCCAACACACAGCAGAGAACTCCTGGGTCTGGGTTCGGTCAGAGAATATGCACGTAACCCCCAAGAGACTGGAGGCCCCAGGGAGTTTAGAGGTCTGGTGGGTTGGATGGAGTGGAGACCCGTGGGGCAGGGAGGAGATATGGGATGTGAAACAGTTGGAGGTTGGAACAGGAGGGGAATAAAATCAAAAGTGTACAAATTAATTAATTAATTAATTAATTATAAAAAGACTTTACAGAGGAAAAATGATATATTTTATTTAATGTAATATAGCTTTAATGTAACATAGCTTTAATATTATAATCAAAATATATTATCAAGCTAACTTATCAAGGCACTATATTAGGTTACCTTTTTGTGTTAAGTTTTTAAAATACAGTTTCAATACTCAGAGTCCATCTTGATTTAAAGGAACAGTTTTTGGCTGAGGAGCTCAGAGGTAGTGCACCCACTTACCATGTGAAGAGCTCTGGGTCCCATTTGAAGTAGTGACTAAACAGCCATATTTCAAGAGTTCAGTGGCCACAGGTGGATAACAGCTGGCACACTGATGAACACTCAGATGGGCTCAACTCCTCCGCTGTGCAGAAAGACCCTTCCAGTTTTCTTAGCCCTTATAGACTTTCCTGTCTTTTCACTGCCATTCCATATTTTTGAACCTCCAACCAACTTTCAAACACTTCACGGCTGTAAATTTATCTTTATAACCATGCCCCCCAAAATAAAAGGCATGGCTGGGATACATTTCATATCTATGAACCCAGTCATAATATTCAACCATTATCTCTACAGACTAATAAAGAATATGTAAATAGGAAAGGAAGCAGAGTGTAAGGGTGAAATCGTTAATAAATGACTTAAGCAGAAGTGTGCTGGCATTTAGGTGAAGAAAATGACAAGATATAACAGATACAAATAGAAAATAAAATATGAAAAAGAATGAATGAAAATATAAAATAAACTTAAAAATACATTTTAAAAAAAATATACGTGGGGCTGGGGATTTAGCTCAGTGGTAGAGCACTTACCTAGGAAGCGCAAGGCCCTGGGTTCGGTCCCCAGCTCCGAAAAAAAGAACCAAAAAAAAAAATATATATATATATGTTAGCTGAGGAACGCCGAATGGCTGAGAAGCACCTAAATTCGAATGTTCAACATCTTTAGTTATAAGGGAAATGCAAATCAAAAGAACCCTGAGATTCCACCTCACACCAGTCAGAATGGCTAAGATCAAAAACTCCGGCGACAGCAGATGCTGGCGAGGATGTGGAGAAAGAGAAACACTCCTCTAATGTTGGTGGAATTGCAGACTGGTATAACCATTCTGGAAATCAGTCTGGAAGTTCCTCAGAAAATTGGACATTGCATTAACTGAGGATGCAGCTATACCTCTCTTGGGCATATACCCAAAAGATGCCCCAACATATAACAGAGACACATGCCCTTCAACAGAGGAATGGATACAGAAAATGTGGTACATCTACACAATGGAATATTACTCAGCTAGGCAAATGGATGGAACTGGAAAATATCATTCTGAGGGAGGTAACCCAATCACAGAAAAACACACATGGTATGCACACATTAATAAGTGGATTTTAGCCCAAATGCTTGAATTACCTTAGATGCACAGAACACATGAAACTCAAGAAGGATGACCAAAATGTGGATACTTCACTCCTTCTTTAAAAGGGGAACAAGAATACCCTTGGGAGGGTATAGGGAGCAAAGTTTAGAACAGTGGCTGAAGGAATGCCCACTCAGAGCCTGCCCCACATGTGGCCCATACATATACAGCCACCAAACTAGATAAGATGGATGAAGCAAAGAAGTGCAGATGGACAGGAGCCAGATGTAGATCTCTCCTGAGAGACACAGCCAGAATACAGCAAATACATAGGCAATGCCATCATTAAACCAATGAACTGAGAACGGGACCCCCGTTGAAGGAATCTGAGAAAGGACTGAAAGAGCTTGAAGGGGCTTGAGACCCCATATGAACAACAATGTCAACCAACCAGAGCTTCCAGGGACTAAGCCACTACCAAAAAACTATACATGGACTGACCCTGGGCTCCAACTGCATAGGTAGCAATGAATAGCCTAGTAAGGGCACCAGTGGAAGGGGAAGCTCTTGGTCCTGTCAAGGCTGGACCCCCAGTGAACGGGATTCTTGGGGGGAGGGCAGTAATGGGAAGAGGATTGGGAGAGGAACACCCATATAGAATTGGAGGGGGAGGAATTAGAGGGATGTTGGCATGGAAACTGGGAAAGGGAATAACATTTGAAATGTAAATAAGAAATACCCAATCTAATAAAGATGGGGAAAATATATATGTTAATAGTTGTTACCCTTTCCATAGTACTTCTATTCAATTTAATGTGTATTTGTTTATAACTAAGTTTCTAATGCTGGCATATTTTAAAAACTGTCTGTAGTATTTAATAAATATAAAAGAAATAACTAGTAGAAAACCACTATCATATCAAAATAGAATTCGTTCATCAGACCTGAATCCCAATGTTTAATGGTTTCCTTGGTGACTTGATAAAGTCACTAAACCAACCCAGGGTGTCTTGATCACACTGAACTGTAGCCCACCAAGCAATCATTTTTATTACTCCATAGTATCTTCTTATAAATGAACAAATCAAGCATTAAAATGTTAGACTGTGTTAATAGATAATCTTGTGTTAACTCAGACAAAGAAGGGCCCATGGAGTGTCAGAGAGTGGTGCATAAACTGTAATACTGAGAATAGAATGGCTGGCCTGTGAACCCCAAGAATGAGAACCTGTGTGAGCACATTTAATGAAGTAAGCTTAGGTCTTCCCACATATCAGAAGAATGAAGCAGGGAACACCACCCTTGAACTCTGAAGGCTGTGCCTATTAAAACAGCTACATCTCCAGGAAGGACTTTTTAATTTCTCTGTAAGTAAACAATTACAATTATCCTTTGGGGTGAATGCTGGGTTACCTTAGCTTAGCAGAATGAAAGAGACATACAAGGGTGCCCCCCCAAAAAAAACCCTCAACAAATAAGAGAGGTTTAAAGAAAATTGAGGTCAGATGAAAGAACTGGTCACATGATTTCCAGAGGAAACCAAAGTCTGCTAGTCATATTATATTACAGTATGTTCTTAAGTAATAAACAGATACAATGACCACTGCAAGTCTAGAGTGTCTTCTACTGGGCCCCTTAATCTCTATTTCCATGAGCAATTTGTACCTACATTCTACTGAAGGATGAATTATGATCAGGAATTTAAGTCTAAATCTTAAAATGTACAAATGCAGGATGTAATTTTAAGATGTATGTCTAGACATTGTACGTAGAGCATGGGAAATTTTTGAATTAGCATTTACATATGTCTGAATGGCATCAGAAGCAACTGGAAAGTAAAAACCAGTAATTGACAAGATGGCCTTATGGGATCCCTAGAGGGACTGTGATCAATTACGAAAAGGATGTGTTTTTGGAGGTCACCTATAATGGCTAAAACGAGAGTGCATTGTCAGTGAGAGATGACTTGAGGCTCCCTTGACCTTGCAACACAGGTTAAGTGAATGGATGGGCACTAGAGGACAGGCTGGATGTGAGCAATAGCCAGAGCAAATGCAAACTTGAAGATGCCAGTCATTCAGTTCCTGGGCCTGCTGAACAACAAGAGTGATTTATTAGCAATTGGAAGGTTTTAAACAAAATCCCTACCGCACTTTCAGTTCAAAGAAGAACAACCGTGAGGATCACGTGGTCTTCCTCCTGACATGACCTTCCTAATTTTGTAAGCTTGATTCTTTGCTTCGTCTCTTCTCTGTTCATGATTGAGGACAAGACTCAGAGCTGATAAATTCTAGTTATCCACCAGCCATCTCACGCTAGGTCTTTCCAGCTTCATTAAAATACAACTCCAGATGATTAGTTTAGCTCTTCCAACTTCTTCACAACCGAAGGGAGTATGATTTACACTATCCCCAGAGTCTGGACAGGAGCCTGTCCTGTATTAAAAACAGTGTAAATGGTACTGAACAAAATCAGGACTGCTTTTGGAAGGACTGGAAGCAAATGACTGTCTTTCAAGGGCAAGTCTCCTCTGTATTACTCACGGACATCCACTGAACCTTCATTTACATGCCAGCACTCTGAAAACAGAAAATTGCTCTCTGTAGGGAAGCAAAGCTGGTGGAGGGCCCAGCCCTATCTGATCCCTACACTGTCTCCAGCTCAGGAAGCCGGTGTGCTATGCTCTGTAAAAAGAATACAACTCCTGTTTGGAAAGGAGGCATAAAAGTCACAGGGACGTTAGCACAGAACAGACTAACCTTGGTGTGCTTCAGTGCACCCTGTGATTTAAAAAGCAGAAGGGAAAATGCTCCCTTGGAATGTTTTAGACTGGTCTCAAACCAAAGCAAAGTGCTCAGTGGACTCTGAACTTTATCGTCCCGTTCCATGTCCACAAAGGAGGGATTGTGATTTGGGAAGTAGAAAGCTACTCTACACTGCTGAACTCGTGCCAGAGGAAAACAATGATTGTCATAGTTTCAAGGGGGCAAGATATATGATCACGTGCCCCACAAAAAGGCCTGCGCCAATCATATTGAAAAAATATTAAATGATGGAGTGTGCAACCACCTGTGACCAAACTCAACTGTCGCTGCAGGGCTGTAGAGGGATATGCATAGAAAGATTGTATGGGTAATGGCTGAACTGTCCCCTGTACTTTCTTATGTGAGGTCTGTGTACACTCATATGCATTATATGGGAGGCAGGGAGGTGTTATACAAAAAGTAAAAGTTGCAAGACAATTAGCCATGCTGAGAAAGACAAAGATCATCAGTTTTCTCTCATTTGCAGTCCCTCTGTTTTAAAAAAAACATGCATGTATACGTGACATGAAAGCATAAGTATACCTGTCCAGAAGAGCATCGGAAAGTAGCAGGAGGTGGGCAGGGTGACAGAAGAGAGCTTGGGAGAACCGACAGTGTTAACTGACGACTGGACAAACTCCCCTAAGACATGGGCCTCTGGATATACATGGGGGTCCTATCTAGATTAAATCAATTGAGGGAAATCCTGGCGAGGATGTGGAGAAAGAGGAACACTCCTCCATTGTTGGTGGGATTGCAGACTGGTACAACCATTCTGGAAATCAGTCAGGAGGTTCCTCAGAAAATTGGACATTGCACTATCTGAGGACCCAGCTATACCTCTCTTGGGCATATACCCAAAGATGCCCCAACAAATAACAAAGACACATGCTCCACTATGTTCATTGCAGCCTTATTTATAATAGCCAGAAGCTGGAAAGAACCCAGATGCCCTTCAACAGAGGAATGGATACAGAAAATGTGGTACATCTACACAATGGAATATTACTCAGCTATCAAAAACAACTTTATGAAATTCATCGGCAAATGGAGGGAACTGGAAAATATTCTGAGTGAGGTAACACAATCACAGAAAAACACACATGGTATGCACTCATTGATAAGTGGATTTTAGCCCAAATGCTCGAATTACCCTAGATGCACAGAACACATGAAACTCAAGAAGGATGACCAAAATGTGAATGCTTCACTCCTTCTTTAAAAGGGGAACAAGAATACCCTTGGGAGGGAATAAGGAGGCAAAGTTTAGAAAGAACACCCATTCAGAGCCTGCCCCACATGTGGCCCATACATATACAGCCACCAAACTAGATAAGATGGTTGAAGCAAAGAAGTGCAGGCTGACAGGAACCAGATGTAGATCTCTCCTGAGAGACACAGCCAGAATACGGCAAATACATAAGCGAATGCCAGCAGCAAACCACTGAACTGAGAACGGGACCACAGTTGAAGGATTCAGAGAAAGGACTGAAAGAGCTTGAAGGGGCTTGAAACATCATATGAACAACAATGTCAACCAACCAGAGTTTCCAGGGACTAAGCCACTACCCAAAGATTATACATGGACTGACCCTAGGCTCCAACCTCATAGGTAGCAATGAATAGCCTAGTTAGGGCACCAGTGGAAGGAGAAGCCCTTGGTCCTGCCAAGACTGAACCCCCAGTGAATGTGATTTCTGAGGGGAGGGTGGTAATGGGGGGAGGATGGGGAGGGGAACACCAATATAGAAGGGGAGGGGGATGTTGCCCTGGAAATCGGGAAAGGGAATAACAGTTGAAATAGTTGAAATGTAAATAAGAAATACCCAATTTAATAAAGATGGAGAAAAAAATTGTGTGGGTATTTGAAGAGTGTGGTGTGTGTGTGTGTGTGTGTGTGTGTGTGTGTGTGTGTTCCCTTGTGTATGCCCAAACACACCCCCACTAGTACATACATATGGAGAGAAGAGAAAGGAGAGACAAAGTGATTTAGATGCAAATCTTCAACTTTGATCAAGTCAGGTATGATGAACTGAACATCCACCCCCCCCCCAAAATATATTCATTGAAATTCTGTTGACCTTCAAATGTCAATATCAGGAAGTGGAAGAAGGTTTGGCAGTAAGTGCAGAACACTTGTGAATGAGATTACATCTCTTATAAAAGGGGCCCCAGAGAATCTCCCCGCCCTCTTCCCATATACAAAGAAACAAGGAGGCAATGACAATCTGCAGCCCCAAGGACAGCCTTCTACCCATGCTTTTGCCACAAGCAACTGACCTTAGATTTCCAATCTCCAGAAAGGCAAAACAATTTTCTCTTGTTTATCAGCTACTGGTCTGGGGAGCGTCATCATAGCAAGCTGCATGTGTTAGGATAGCAGGTGAAGGTTATAGAAAAGCTTTCTTTATTCCTAGTCTTTCTCTACTTTGATCCCGAACCCAGGAGAGCACCAGGGACTGGCTCGCCAATCTGGGAGACAATGAGAATGTAAGTGCATGGTCCAAAGGTAGATGGATGACAGAACTGGGTGGTAGACACTTCAAATAGGAAGAAGCATACAAACTCAGTCACATCAGTTGAAAAATCAGTTTAAAAGAATTTTCATGCATATCAAGCTCCTACTAAAATGGCTTAGGAAAAATTGGGGGAAGGAAAAGAATATAGTCAACATATATTGTAAGGAAATTTTTCAAAAAAATTTTCTTACAAAGAAAATAATAGAAGTAAGTGAAAATAAAATTAACACTAATCACACCAAGTAGTCTCGCAGCAAATATTGCACACTGGATGAGTAAACTGTACTCTTGGCATTTTGTTTTTAAGTATTTTCTTTCTTCTCTGCAAACAAGCATTTGAATGCACAGACAAAAGAGAAATTTATCATTGCCCCAGATTCATGAGCTCATTGAGTCAATTTTTGTCAACTAACGTGGATATTTCTACTCTAACCTTCTCTTCCCAAAGCCTGTCCCTCTGAGGATCCCCCTGAATCAAGCAGAATTAATCACTGGCATATCAACATTCAACAGATGCAGGGCGAAGTCTTCCTGAAAAGGCAACCATACGTTAAAACACCATCAGTACAGTTGCACATCAGATTCCCTCTCACTTTGGTACTTTGGGAAAACATACAAAAGTAAGAAAACTACCTAAGATTTATTACCCCTTTTCCCCCTTTTTTAACATTTGTTTTTAAAGAGAATGCCCTTGGTTACAGGAAGAATGCCAGGGCTTTACAAAATAATTACAATATTATTTTCAGCATATTCTTTAATTATCAAAAGGAAGTCTAGGAGTGTTGGTTAAAAATGGCTCCAGACAAAAAAGCACTTTTGTAGAGGAGCCACGCAATACAATACAATGTCACCATACAATGTCACCACATAACCCACGTATTATTCCCAGCCAATGGGAATTACATGAAGCCATGAGTGGGAATTACTCCAACCAATGGGAATTAGTTAGCCAGCGGACCTCATGTGTGAAAAGGAGAAGTCCAAAGTTCAAAATCTTTGAAATTCTTCAAAAGATTTGTTTTTTGTTAAACGTGTCCTGTTTATATTAGTTCCTACCAAGGCAGAAGCTAGTCAGACACAGCTGCTATCAGCCACCAGAGTTTAGCTCTACAAACCAGGCTGAGATGTCACAGAAGCCATTTGTTGTTAGGCATAATGAGGTGACTCTGTTGCCTGCTTTTTTCTTTTACTGCCATTAGAATAAATTGTTCACTAAAGGAGGATGCTTCAGCCATTAAAATAAGTGAGGGGGAAAGCCCAGGTACATAAGTGTGTTTTATGTGAATCCTTCAGCCAACCATCTGCAAATCATTTTAGTTCTGTAAGCTAATAAAAAGTGTGTGTGCCTTTTCCTCCTGTTTATCCTCTAGAAGTTTTCCTGCTGTCTACCACTTACAAGAATACATTTTTTATTTTCTCCTCAACCGACATTTTCCCACTGGCTCTTTTCTACCACACACCATCTCTAAAGCTGCACAGACAAACCACCCAAGCATGCTTTCTGAGTTCGTGTGTCCCGGAAAGAGCAAACTAACTGAGTGCCCCTCTGTTTTCACTGGAATTAAATCAACTCCGTCCCACTGACCCACTGCTCCTGATCAGGTTCTCCAAGTGCACTGGTCTGTTGGAGGCCTTTAGAATCAGAGCAGATACATTTAAATAAATTTAAATAGAAGGTTCTGCCAGGACGTATGAAGAGAGAGTATCGGGTTCCTGAGGCACATTTGCCATTAATATTCTGAGCATATGAATGCCAGTAATTTCTTGAGAACTTGACATTGAATGTCAACTTGAATCTGCTGGTTTCTGTCCAATAATTTAAGGGGGGAAACAAGAGAAAATGGGGGGCAGGGGAACAATCCTAGTCTCTCCAACCCTACCAAAACAATTACATGGTACGAAGCATAAGGCGAGGGGGGTTGAATGGCATCTTCTAATAACCCCCTATTCTTCACTGAATTGTCTAAGGATGGCCTGGGTTGTTCCTGTTCGGCATTATGAGGAGGAAAGCAGTGACTTGTGTGTTACAAGAAATCGTGCTTTTTGAGTTAATTGTGATCAAGAATATTACCTGTAGGTGGTTTCAACTCTTTTGTCAAGGAACCACCTTCTCCATGTGTAGCTGGCAGATTCAATCATAAGGACTTGTAGGGAGTAAGTTATTCTAGGTTTCAGCTATTTTCAAAGGCATTCAACAGAAGGGATATGTCCCTGCTCCTGGACAAAAATCAAGCAGTTCATGTTATGAGGAACGAGATGAACAAAGGTGCACTTGTGTGGGTAGTGCCAATAAAATCTAGCTCTGGCTAATGGTTGATGTGCCTTTCTGAGCTCTATGGGATATTAGAACAGCCTACAATTAAGGACTAGTTCCTTCAATTCAGAAGAAGGCCTCAGTCTACCTGGTGACTAAAACAAGGTTCAACCCAAACAACCATAGTTACTACACTCCAAGAACCCAGTGATACATCTAGGTTTATACTGCTGAGAGGTGTCTAATCCCAGTGATCCTTCTGGACAATGTCTATGACCAACTATCCTTCTGTCCAATGTCACATGCACACCTTGGAAAATACGGAAGCATCCCTTTCTGAAAGGGGAAATTTGGGGTTTCCTTGGAAAACTCAATTGTGTCATGTGATGTTTTTTGGAAACTGTCTCGTGAGAGGGTGTTTTGCTGAAAGAGGCATGTGAGAGGATGTTCTGATGGCACAGACATGTGGTATTTTTATGGACTGTCTTGTGAAAGGGCATGTAGTGTTTTGTTGCACCAGATGCTTCAGAGGACACATGATGTTTAGAAAGAATGTAAGTATAACCCGACAATGAGAGGATGCTCTTGGATTGATTCACTTTGCAATGCTTTGCTGGTCTTCACTGATTTTTTGCTTGTCATAACTTCACAGAAAGGAATGAGCCTGAGAACTTCTGATGGTATTCCGGCTGCTTCTTTCTGCTTCCACAGACTCATTCAGATTCAGCAGAGCCTTGAGGTTTCTTCTGGATTGAGCTACTGCTACTGATTCATGTTTGGTGTTTGCTGCTTAGACTGGACTGCCACGACTGACTCATATTTGATGTTTTGGACTGGAATACTGATATCTTGCCAATGAAGATTCGAACTGCCCCAAAGAACTACTTCTAAACTGGGTCACATCTGTTTCCTATTAACCTTTCTTTTCCCCTACCTCTGGTAGGTGGGCTAGAAGGGAGGTTGAAGGATTTAAGAACCCTTATTAAAATAGATTTTGAAAAATATAAGCCTATGCTTTTCTCTGAAAACTTTCCTTTTTACATGATCTCTTTAAGGTAGAAAAAAAAAGCATATCCTTGTAACCCCTCCACTTCAGGGAGCGTACTGGTTTGTCATACATGCTCAGACTTTTACATGTCTATGAGCTAGAAAATGGTCCATCCTACATCAACAGCTGCAGATATCCATTTCCACATCTTTTGCTTTCAGTCATAATAACCTGAAGGATGTTGGCTACAATGCAATGAATGCCTTAAAAGTTTTAATACCCAGTTTTGGATTTGCAATTAGTTTGTACTCACTGAGAATGCCAAAACTACCATATACTCTTGTGTCTTAGTCAAAACTTACAGTCAAAACTTGTAAAATAAAATAAAACCTGTTAATTCTAAAAAGAAGATATTTGAATGGAAGATAATTATATGGAAAATACACACCCATTAGAATCATCAAAAAGTCTGAAAACTGACACTGACAAATGCCGGCATGAACACGGAGCCATGAAAAACAAACAAACAAACAAACAAACAAACAAACAAGCAAACAAAAAGTTTATCAGTGAGCATGACATGGTATGTGTGAACTTGTGAGTCTGCAAGTGTGAGTGTGAGGATGAGAGTGTGCATATGTGAATGAGTGTGCGAGAGCATGTGTGACGCGGTGTATACTTGAAAAAATGGTAGCGAGCTTCTTACAAGGCTAACTACCCTTAAAGGACAATGCAGCAATTGTGTTCCTTGCTCTTTCGGGCTTATAGGCACTAAAAATATGCACGTGGACTTTAAGGTGATTCTACAAGTGGAGGCAGACATATGCATGTCAGCAGATAATTAGGCAACAAACACATACACACTCAGATACTAGAATATTATATGATTCAAAGCTACAAGAATAGGATCTAGCAAGCATGATAGACTTGGAGGAAACAAATTCACATTACTGAGTGAAGGAAACGAATTTGAATGTCTCTAAAATCTGATTCCAATCAGATGCTAATCTGGGACAAGCAAAATAATGTGGAGACAGGAAAACAATCAGAAGCTGTGATGGCTAGAAAAGGGGGACAAAATGACTATCCAGTCCACAGTAGATTTGTGTGGCAGTGAAATTTTCTACATGATTCTACAAGGGTGGATGTATATCACTGTGTCATATCCAAACCCATACAATGTACCACAGCAAGAATGACTCCTAGTCTAAACCATGAACTCTGGGGGTAATACCGTGTCAGTGTGTGCACGCTAGCTCTAAGAAACGTTCCACTTTGGTAATAGCTGGGAAGGCCAGGCAGATACACAGCATTTGGAAAGTAGAAAGCGCTTCATGATCATTTTTGCTACGGGCTTCAAATTGGTATGAAAATAGAGTATGTTTAAGAGAAAAAGGAAAACAAAAGAAACTGGGCTACTCTGTCTTGAAGTGACTAGGAATATTTTAATTAACTTCTGAGAAGTGTCTTCTTCCTTTCTGTGTCTATGATTTAAAAGACAGTGAATTTCTTAGCACAAGAAGTAGCCCACGTCTGGAAATAATCCCCTATTCTTTCTGCATTCTTTATCATCTCACAATTATGCACACAGGGAAGTAATTACATGTTAATTCTGCCATGCTGCACTATGAAACTCTTGACCTCTGGTTCCTGCTGTGTGCTGTAATACCAGCTCAAGGAAGACTACCAAAGCCCGGAGCAACTGCGGTCCAACAGTGATGAGGCGGTTTCTCTGGCACTCTGAGTTTCTCTGACATGATCTCTGGTCTCCATGGGACAGAAGCCTAGCCTGCAGTGTGGACATGCTAAAAACTTTAAAGGAGTGGGACAGATATAGCTCAGTAGCAGACTACACCAAAAAAAAAAAAAATATGAGTGCCTAGAGAAGTGTTAAGTTACTGTGGCTGTTGCCCTTGACAAAGATTAGCGCGGTTCTCTTAGATCCTGATTAGTTCCCATGAAGGTGAACAAGTATCAAAAGAACAAGCCTAGCCCCTATGTCTCTTCTGCTCCTGGATTGCCACTTAGTCCTCCTTCTAACACTACATCATAGGGTGTTATAAAGCATATTGTAAGGGCCCTTACCCAAGCCAAGCCCCACTGGTGCCATACTCCCAAGTCAATAATACAAGTAACATCTTTCCTTGACAAATTGCCATCCACTGAGTAATGTGTTATAGTAACAGAAAATGATTAATATGAAGAGGTAGTCAACTACATCACGCTGAACACAGAGTCAGCAAAGTGAACTCAGTCGTACATGGTTTGACCTTACTAACAATAATAAACAGCTCGTTTATCACTGAGCACGTACCAAGCACTGTGCTAACATTTTATACCCAGAATGTCATATCATCAAGGATGTCTATAATATTTTTACTAAAACCACCTCCATTTCATACTTAAAGGCATTAAAGTTTAGTGTAACCAAAGATCAAATGTTTAACTTGTGCCCAAAGTAACAACTTTCTCTCAAGGTGACACCACTGTAGAGTAACTGCATAAAGATTCATGTGAATTAAATCTGATATAGCCAATGTTCTGGAAAACCAGGAGAGGGAGAGGGAAATGATAATTTATAATGGTTAATTTAGTTCTAGGTACACAGCAGGCTCAGTGAAACTATGACTAAATTGAATGTATAATCGAAGAAAATTGCGTTAAATGAGGTAAAATCTTGAGTGTGATATTTACAAAACTGAGATGAAAATTACAAGAAATCACTCAGAATAAGTAAGATTTATTCAGACATGACCACCTCGGCTTCCCACAAGCCCTCATCTGGCCCTATGCAATGTTTCTTCATCCCAGCAAAACATCCCACACCATAGCTTCAAACAGGTCTTCCCCCAGACAGCTTACCCCATCAGGGTTCCATTAACAAATGTTTGAGTTCCATTTTTATGTCAATGGGAAGTCTCATTGTCACCCTAAAGGAATAGTTTTATCAAGAAGTATTTACTTTCATGATTTTTTTTTGAATTGTGAAAAGTGTAATTGAAACTCATTACCCAGATGGCCCTGTTTAAATTCATTAAGTCTGAAAACAAAACAAAGATAGATGAGTATAGAAATTAGACTTATGGGGAGGAGAGGCAGGATTGATGGGAGCAGGAAGGAGACAGGGGAGGGTGAAGGTTGAGAGCACCTGCAATTCAATGTGTACATGCATGAAAATGTCAAATAACAAATTTAGTTTTTTAAAAAATGAAATTGCAAAATATCTGGCTCATACCTCCAAATTTAGGGACTGCTAGCAATAGACTTTTCTAATTTATATTTTAATTCCTATTCTCTTTGTACTTACTATACTACATTTATTATAAACTTTACCTGCTTCCTGATTGGCTGCTAAAAGAAAATCAAAGAATTCAGAATGGTCTACCTGGTAAACAAGGCATTATCCCGGGCTAGGAAGATGGCTCAATGGTTACAACCTTGCCATGAAAGCAGTAACTGTAAAGTTGAGACTTCAGATGTCCAGAGTCCACATAAATCCTAGGGGGCCAGAATGTCTTGCCTATAATTCTGTAACTGCACAGCTAAGGACAGAGATTGCCATTGAAACTTGGCCAGCCAGACTAGCCAAACTGGTGGGTGAGCTCTGGTTTCAATTGAAAGATCCTCCCTCAACATATAACATGGAAAGCAATTGTGGGAGACTATTCCTGCAACATATATACACACCACACACATACATACATTAAAATAGAGCATTGTCATTGCTGAGTTCAAGTGACAGGATTGAGAGCTCTGGCTTTGCTTCACCAATATAACCAGGCAAGTTCATTGTAATACTCAGATTTATGATTAATGTTTGATTCACTTTGGGAGAGCTAATACTTGCCATTAGTGATGTGAATGTTATATTCTTTATTGGTGACTCCTTTAGCAGGCTTAGGAGAGATTTGTTGGCCTATCAAAGCGTGGTGACTTTCCCTGGTTGTCTGCATTCTGCACAGGTCATCGGAAAACACTGGAGAAACATGACCATGAGGACAATACTTTTTCCAAGTGATTCCTTCTGAATCACTACATCATGGTTTTATAGACTTGCAACACCTCTATTTCCTGGAAAAAAATCTGGAAGCTCTAGTCAAGGAAGATGTAATATCAACTAAATAAGACTAAATAAAAAATGTTCAGTGAATGAAATCCTATATCCATTAATAGACACGTAAGCTTTCCTTATTAATCCATTCAGCAACTATTTATTGATTCTCAGTGGATGCCAGGCAAGAAGAGATCGTATGACCTCATAGTTTCTTATTTGTCTTCACATACGAAGAAAGAATGTTAGCAATACAGTTTGTACAGCTCGAGGTAAATAAGAGAGCTGGTGGCCCCATAAGCCCCATATATCTGCTAAAATACATAGAAAAGCTTCAATGAAAGTGGCTTCAACTAATACATATTAATTTTCCTGCTGTAAGAATGAAGACGAGAACTTGCTGACATTTGTTCAGCTATTCAAGGTTCTTTTGTCTTATTTCTCCTTCTCCAGTGTGTTGGTTTTCACCAAAAGGGCATTACATAATGCAAGATGTCAGCTATGACTCCACTATCAAAAGCCCAGAAAGTCAGTTTTGTCAGAACCCCAAGAGATATCAATATGCAATTTCTCCACCAAGGCAGACAGAGGAGTCTGGCAAACTGTTTAGCTTGGCAGGTTACCACACTGGTGTGAGTTTCTATTAGCACGATGATAGAGAGACGGCTGACACAGGCATCTGATAATATCTGTAATCCCATCTGTGAAATGAATATAATTCAACATACTGAATGCAAACAAGGAGAAGGAAACTGAGGCTAGAGAAGAAAGGCAACGTGAATCACGGACAAAGGCAATATTCCCTAAAACATAATATTTCAAAAAAATAAATAAAATAAATACAAACCACCACCAACAACAGCAGCAACAAAAAAAAAAGAAAAAAGAAAAAACAATCAAGTGAAAACACTCACTTAGATTTCACTACTCACAAAAGCCAATATATAGAACCAACCAAAATGTTCTCCAAAGAATTAAAGATCTTTTAACGTGTGTGTGTGTGTGTGTGTGTGTGTGTGTGTGTGTGTGTGTGACAGAGAGACAGAGATACAGCGTTCAATCTTTGAAAGAGTCCAGTGTTGCTATATGACAGCATGAATGACATATGTGAAGTAAAATGAGTTTGGTGCAGTCAGCCGAGGCACATGTGGAATCTGCAAGGAAATGAATGTCACAGAGGCAAGGTAGAAGGGCAGCTACAGAAGTGGGAGGTGGGGAGGATATGAAGATCTTAGACCAAGGATATACTATCAGTGTACGCTGGACTATCAAGAGGTCTGTTGTACAGTGGCTGTAGTGAATCACAATGTCATATACACTTTATGAGATGATTAATTTCAAACACTTGCTCCCAAACCATGCAATCATGTTGATTAGTTCAATTTTGTTATTCCATTATGTATACATATTTTAAAACATCACAGCACAGCCCATTGATGTAGGCAGTCTAACTGGCCAAGTAAATACGACTATCAGCTTTAGGGAGGAAATCCACAGCCTTCAAGCACCAGTGCTTTGTATTGGAGAACTAATCTCAAGAAGGAGAAAGAAACCAGGTCATAGGTCAGAAGAGTTCCACCAGATTCCCCGGAACTGAGACTGAAGAAAGTCTGTGGGTTGGCCGCCTGAGTAAATGAGCAGAGAATAAAGTCTGCTCTATGAAGAAAACTCTCTTGTAGGTGAGCAATGAGGAATAAGGCTGGTCTCTAATACTTCCTGCCAATGTCTGCCATGAATCTATGTTCACATGTGAACAGAAGAAGCAGAAGGGCCATGATCCTTTAGCATGGAAAGGGTAATCTCTTAGTAGGTTGTATGTGACAAAGTCTGGTTCCTTGCAATGCCAAAATTACATGATGCTTCTTTATAATATATTCCAGAGGCCCACGTATATAAACCATATAATATGAAGAAAACGGATTAAAGTATTCACAGTGATAATCATGGAATGGTGAAATTATGCACATTGTAATTTTATCCTTTTACATATCCATGCCCCAACCCAAAAATGTTTACACTAATTTAAAAAGTAATTGTTAGAGTGTTTACTTATATTTATTTATATAAGGTTAGTGTGTGTTTGCTAAGTGCCTGCAGAGGCCAGAAAAGGGTACTGGGTCTCCTAAAGCTGGAGTTAGATGTGGTTGTGCTGGGAACCAAACTCAGGTCTTCTGAAAGAGCAGCAAGTCCTCTTACCTACCAAGCCATTTTTTCCAGCCCCTTTTTCCAGCCCCAGCAATAAATATTTCTGAATGCTTAAGCAAAAATAAAACTCTCTTTAAAGTAAAGGTAGAAATTTCATCTACATATACCCCAGAAGTTGGGGGTAGGTAATTCTCTTGTCTTTAAAAAGCACATTGACTTTAATTTCTAGTGAGTTTAATTTTAAAATTATTATGATATTATAACATAATTTCTGGCTTCTGCTACTTTGGAGGAAACATTTTATCATTTGTTTTAATGACAGTATAAAATACTGAATTTTCTCCTTGCTTTGATACATTGAGCAGTTTTCAGTTAATTTAGAATGTAGTACTTGAAAATAATAATCAAATGTAGACCAATGAAGAGATATAATAAACCTAGTATACATTATATTACTGATGATAGCTTATTTGCCAAGAATTTCATCTTGCTTTCCAGTTACTTTAAGCTCAAGGCCATTTAGGACAAAAATAACTGAAAATGGAGAAAAACAAAACCTTTTTTTTTCATAACTTTTTTACTCACACTAAGGCCAGTCTGAAAGTATAAATTCCCAGGAATCAAGGTCAACAAGCCAACTGAACCACTTCGATGGGAAAAGTTGCCAAGACTGAGCCTTGCTCCACACAGCCATGAGAGAAGGGCATTCCTTGTGAAATACGTGGGGGAATGGTGGTGCAAGCCCAGCATCTTAAGCACTCCAGGAAGTTTACAACAGCCTAGAGGACTTTCTAGGAAGGCTAAAATCCTTCTTTGGCATGGGTGATCCTCTGAGGCACTGGAGAGCAACTGGTTGTACTCTGAATAATCTGCAACGCAGTATAAACTTTTATGCCCTGTTCTCTCATCTAGATTTGATTATGAGGCTTCCCATTCCCCAGAACAACACACTCACAGTCTCCTCATTTGGTTGGAGTTTGAATTTATTCAGGAATGTGCCTCTTCTCTCAGTGGATTTTCCTTTTTAAACAGGCTTTCTCTAGTGAAAACCAAGCTCCTGCTCAGTTCTTTGACAGACCTGGTCTGGTTTGAATAAAGTCCCTAACTGGTCTGAAATTCTGACAGGAGATCCTCTCTGCTTCATGCTGATTGAGGAGCTTCTTACTCATCCCTCCCAGGACTTTATGTTAACCACAACTTTAGGGTGACCAAAAGATGACTCTGCAATTCTTGGTGCCACAAGCAGGAGTCTGCTTTTCTCCACAGACAAGATGAATGTGAACAGAGTATGTAGTGTGGAACCTTCAGGACCAGTTTTCCATGTGAAATGAATAGCCTATGTGGGCTGTTCTTATACCCCGTACCCAGGAGAAGGTACCAGCTCACCAATCTTGCAATTATAGTGCACATGGACCTTAGTCAGTCAGATCTGCCCTCCTCATCACCCACTGTCTGTAGCTGCCCATCTTCTCTACTGAGCAATTCCCTCTGACCCTCCATAACTTAAAGACCAAGATGTCCCAGAAGACCCCCCCCCCCTCTCTCTCTCTCTCTCTCTCTCTCTCTCTCTCTCTCTCTCTCTCTCTCTCTCTGTGTGTGTATCTCTCTCTGTCTCTCTCTCTCTCTGTCTCTCTCTCTCTCACACACACACACACACACACACACACAAACACACACACACACACACACACCAGCATTGCACATGACCTCATTCCCAGCTTTCCTCCCCACTGTGGGGATGTTCAACAAGCACATGGAATGCTACCTTTCATCTCAGTGGCAATGTCACATACTTGACTGTGCCATATATGTTTATGCCTGTGTGTGTGCTCAACTTCACAAAACACTGAGTTCTTAACCAACAGAAAACATATAATCTAAGGCTGTTATGTTACTTCGAGTCATCTCTGCAAATGAGAGACTGTTCATTTTCAAGGCAAATCAGGGGTGCTAGAAAGCTGGAATCTCTAAAATGGAATCCAGGTTGCCAAAACTAACACAGTTCAAACATTTCCTTCTATGGTGCTCTGTGTACTCTAACATCTGAGTGCCCTGATTTTATTGTTCTTTCTTGCTTCTATTATACAATAGACCTTTGGGCCAACGGTGAATGTACACAGGGCTGTGTACATGTATATATGTGCACACACACAAACACACACACACACACACACACACACACACACACACACACACTGATGTAAAATAAACCAACCATACCATGAAGCTTGAAAACTGGGCTAACATACAATTGAACAACACAACACTGGTTCTGAGTGTAGGTGGGTGAACATCTCCAGTTTTTATATCCTAATGGGAAGACACAAGCACAGGACTAGGGCACTTTGTAGAGGGTAGTGCCATCTATATTACCATGATGAAAAAAAGGCATTTGCTGGTTAATTTTAAACAGACAAGGTGAGACTCATCATTAGTACCTATAGCAGTCTCTGCTTAGCTATTTTAAGGATCCACCTGTTCTAGTTAGTTTCTTCTCTGTTGCTGTGATAACACACTCTGATGTAAAGCAACTTAAGAAGAAAAGCTTTCTTTAGCCAGAATTCACCAATGAGAAAATTCTGAGCAAGAACTCAAGGAAGAAGCATAAAGCCAAAGACACATGCTCCACTATGTTCATAGCAGCCTTATTTATAATAGCCAGAAGCTGGAAAGAACACAGATGCCCTTCAACAGAGAAATGGATGCAAAAAATGTGGTACATTTACACAATGGAGTACTCCTCAGCTATCAAAACAATGACTTCATGAAATTCATAGGCAAGTGGAATGAAGTAGAAAATATCATCCTGAGTGAGGTTACTCAATCACAGAAAAACACACTAGGTATGCACTCATTGATAAATGGAAAATAGCCAAAAAACTCGAATTACCCAAAATGCAATCCACAGAACACAGGAAGCTCAAGAAGGATGACCAAAATGCAGATGCTCCTACTCCTTCTTAAAAGGGGGAAAATATCCATAGGAGGGGATATGGAAGCAAAGTTTAGAGCAGCAACTCAAGGAATGGCCATTCAGAGCCTGAACCACATGTGGCATAGATATATATATATATATATATATATATATATATATATATATATATATATATATATATATATATATATATATCCACCAAAACTAGACAAGATTGATGAAGCTAGAAAATGCACACTGAAAGGGACTGGATATAGATGTTCCCTGAGAGACATCCAGAGCATGTCCAATACAGAGGTCAATGCTAGCAGCAAACCACTGAACTGAGAACAGGACCCCCTTGGGGGAATTAGAGGAAGTATTAAAAGAGTTGAAGGAGCTTGCAACCCCATATTAACAACAATGCCAAGCAACCACAGCTTCCAGGGACCAAACCACTACCAAAAGACTATACATGGACTGACCCAGGGCTCCAACTGCATATGTAGCAGAGAATAGCCTGTTGGGGCACCAGTGGAAGGGGAAGCCCTTGCTCCTGCCAAGGTTTGACCCCTGGTACAGGGGAATATTGGGGGGCAGTAAGGGGGATGTATAGGGGGAATACCTGTATGGGGGAGTGGAAGGGGAGGGAATGGGGGCTTATGGACAGGAAACTGGGAAAGGGAATAGCGTTTGGAATGTAAGTAAAGAAATATATCTAATAAAAATTTTTAAAAGGCAGAAACTCTAGGGGATGCCACTTCCTGGCTCCCTGGCTTCCTCCCTGCCTAGCTCTCCGGCTCACACTTACCTAGATTTCTAATACCACCCAGGCTGACGTGACTAGGAGTGACTCTGCCTGCGCATAGTCACCATTAGCAATGAAGACACAGTCACAGGTCAATTTGATTAAGATGCTTCTTCAACTGAGGTCTCCTCTTCCAAGGTGACATACATTATGTCAAGCAGAAAATAAAATTTGACCAACAGTCACACCCTCAAGATGGGAAAAATCCAGGATAGCTGTTTTTTCCTATAGATTATTTATATATGTACATATATATAAAACCAAAACAGTGTAAAAAATTGACAACCATGATAAAAGTACAATTATAACAATATACTGTGATAAATGACTAGTACCACAACTCTTACACTTTGAGGTTATCATTGAGTTAAACAAGGTGTCCTAGTTAGGGTTTTACTACTGTGAACAGACACCATGACCAAGGAAACTCTTATAAGGACAACATTTAATTGGAGCTGGCTTACAGGTTCAGAGGTCCATTCTCATCAAGACAGGAAGCATGGCAATGTCCAGGCAGGCATGGTGCAGGCAGACTGAGAGTTCTACATCTTTCTGAAGGCTGCTAGTGGCAGTTAGGGTAAGGGTCTTAATCCAAGCCCACAGGGGCATACCTATTCCAACAAGTCCACATGTCCTAATAGTGCCACTTCCTAGACCAAGAATATACAAACCATTACACAGGGATACTTAAATACAAGCAGGATGATATTGCAAAAGTGAATTAAAACTGAGACACCAGGCCTGAAGAGACAGCTCAATGGTCAAGACTGGTTAACCAGGATTCAGTTCCCAGCACCTATATAAAGCCCCCAAACTGCCTATGATTTCAGCTACAGGGGATGTGACGCCATCTTCCAGCCTTTGAGGATGACTACATGCATATATGAAAACTCATGCAAGTACATTCACATAAAAATAGTGAATACATATATTACAAGAAAGGAAGGAAGGAGTAAGGAAAGGAAACAGACATGACTGCTACAGATAAGAACAGTAGGCGTAATGGGCAAGCAAACACTCACGTCCCAAGCTGGATAGAGCAGGGCAGTGCAAAACACCATCATATTGCTGAGAAGACAACATGGCTTAAATTCTTCATAGAGTTAGGAAGAGCAATTTGCAAATTCATTTGGAATAATAAAAAACTCAAGATAGTGAAAATATCCTCAACACTTACCAAGTAAGTAAAAGAACTTCTAGGAGAATCATCATTCCTGACCTCAAGCAGTATTACAGTGTAATAGTGAGAAAAACTGTACGGTATTGGTATACAGACAGGCAGGTAGATCAATGGAGTAGAATGGAAGACCCAGAAATGAACCCACACAGCTATGGTCACTTGATCTTTGACAAAAGAGCTAAAACCATACAGCAGTATAAAGATAACATTTGCAACAAATGGTGCTGGTTCAACTGGAGGGCAGCACGTAGAAGAATGCAAATCTATCCATTCTTATTGCCCTGTGCAAAACTCAAGTCCAAGTAGATCAAGGACCTCCACATCAAACCAGATACATTCAAACTAATAGAAGAAAAAGTGGGAAAGAGCCTCGAACACATGGGCACTGGGGAAATTTTCCTGAACAAAACACCAATGGCTTAAGCTCTAAGATCAAGAATCGACAAATGGGATCTCATAAAATTGCAAAGTTTCTGTAAGGCAAAGGACACTGTCATTAGGACAAAATGGAAACCAACAGACTGGAAAAAGACCTTTACCAATCCCACATCCTATAGAGGGCTAATATCCAATATATACAAAGAACTTAAGAAGTTAGACTCCAGAGAGTCAAATTAAAAAATGTGGTACAGAGCTAAACAAAATATCCTCAGCTGAGGAATATAGAATGGCTAAGAAGTACCTAAAGAAATGCTCAACACCCTCAGTCATCAGGGAAATGCAAATCAAAACAGCCCTGAGATTCCACCTCACACCAGTCAGAATGGCTAAGATCAAAACTCAGGTGACAACAAATGCTGGTAAGGATGTGGAGAAAGAGGAACACTCCTCCATTGTCTGGAAATCAGTCTGGAGGTTCCTCAGAAAAATGGACATAGTACTATCCTGAGGACCCAGCTATACCTCTCCTGGGCATATACCCAAATGATGCCCCAACATACAACAAGGACACATGCTCCACTATGTTCATAGCAGCCTTATTTATAATAGCCAGAAGCTGGAAAGAACCCAGATGCCCTTCACTAGAGGAATGGATACAGAAAATGTGGTACATCTACACAATGGAGTACTACTCAGCTATCAAAAACAATGACTTTATGAAATTCGTAGGCAAATGGATAGAACTAGAAAATATCTTCCTGAGTGATGTAACCCAATTACAGAAAAACACACATTGTGTGCACTCACTGATGAGTGGATATTAGCTCAAAAGCTCGAATTACCCAAGATAAAATCCATAGACCACATGAAGCTCAAAAAGAAGGATGACCAAAATTCAGATGCTTTAGTCCTTCTTAAAAGGACAAAAATATTCATAGGAAGAGATAAGGAGACAAAATTATTCATATGAGGAGATAAGGAGACAAAATTATTCATATGAGGAGATAAGGAGACAAAATTTGGAGCAGAGACTGTAGGAACGGCCATTCAGAGCCTGCCGCACCTGGGGATCCAGTCCTTATACATACAGCCACTGTCTTAGTCTGGGTTTCTATTCCTGCACAAACATCATGACCAAAAAACAAGTTGGAAAGGAAAGGGTTTATTAGCTCACTTCCATGTTGCTGTTTTATCACCAAAGGAAGTCAGGGCTGGAACTCAAGCAAGTCAGTGGCCTTGGGTTCTATAAGAAAGCAAGCTGAGCAAGCCAGGAGAAACAAGCCAGTAAGTACCATCCCTCCATGGCCTCTGCATCAGCTCCTGCTTCCTCACCTGCTTGAGTTCCAGTCCTGAATCCTTTGGTGATGAACAGCAATGTGGAAGTGTAAGCTGAATAAACCCTTTCCTCCCCAGCTGGCTTCTTGGTCATGATGTTTGTGTAGGAATAGGAATCCTGTCTAAGACAGCCACCAAACCCAGACAATATTGCTGATATTAAAAAAGTGCATGCTGACAGGGGCCTGATATAGCTGTCTCCTGAGAGGCTCAGCCAGAGCGCGACAAATACAGAAGCAAAATACTAGCAGCAAATCAGTGAACTGAGAACAGGGTCCCCATGGGAGGAGTTAGAGAAAGGATTGAAAGCACTGAAGGGGCTTACAACCCCATAAGAACAACACCAACCAACCAGAGCTCCCAGGGACTACTAATCTACCACATGGGACAGACCCATGGCTCCAGCTACATATGTAGCAGAGGATGGCCTTGTTTGGGCACCAATGGGTGGAGAAGCCCTTGGTCCTGCCAAGGCTGGACCCCACCTCCCCAGTGTAGGGGAATGTCAGGACAGGGAGATAGGAAGCGGTGGGTGGATGGATGTGGAAAAGAGGATAACATTTGAAATGTAAATAAAACATATCCAAAAAAAATTTAAAAACTTACAAGTCATTGCCAAATCTGACAACAGATACTTCTAATGCTACTACGGTTTTAGTGAAGCTGAGATTGCAAGTTCAAGGCCAGTCTTAGGGGCTACACAGTAAGCTCAAAGCCAGCTGATCAACTCATTGAGACTTTCTGCCAGAAACTAAAAAACAGTCAGGCAGGCAACCAAGCAGACACAGAGACAATGAGGACTAAAGATACATCTCACTGGTAGGTTGGTTACCGAGCATACACTAGGTTCTGGTGGTTCGGTACCCAGTCTCACATTTAAAACATAAAATTATGTCCTGCTTAGTTATGAAACTGTCCATTTAGTATTTCCACATCATATTTAAACATTTGTAACTGAAGCCTTATAAGGAGATAAAGGAGGACTATTATACGGAAAAGGAAAAGGAGTTAAGATAGGTGCTTCTGTACTACTCTCTGTATATTTCCATACAAGACGAGTCAACAGGGATAAATATGGCAGCTGACTTGCAGTGATTAGAGAGTGCCCAGAATTTCCAATCCACTGTATGAATCTCCAAACTATTAAAACGAAAACATCAAACAAGCAAACAAAAACAAAGAAAACCCTGAAACAGCCAGAGGGACATAGATAGTATCCTAAAAGTATAGGAAAGGACTTTTTGAATTAAAACTCTAATGGCCCAGGAATTAAGACAGTTGACAAACAGGACAATCTGTTCACTTCACAGAACTAAAAATCGGTAAAATGAATGAAGCACTCAAGTCAATGAAGAGGAAGCCCAGATGTACAGAGTGGGAGAGGATCTTTGCCAGTTATACTGCTAATAAATGATTAATATCCATAATATATAAAGAGCTCGATAAACAAATTGTCCAGAAAACAACAACAAAAAAAGTCCAATTAAGAATGAGCTAGAAATCTGAACAGAGTTCTCAAAATAATGAATAACAACAGCTAAGAAATTGCTCAAGAAGCGTTCAACATCCTTAGGACATTGGGAAATTCACATTAAAAATGTTTTCTAAGTTCATTTTCTCCCAGTCAGAATAGACAAGACAGATCAAGACAGACAGACAGACAGACAGACAGACGGATGGATGGATGGATATGGCCTAGACAAAAATTAGATAGACAGACAAATTCTGGAGAGGATGTGGAGGAAGTGGAACCCTCATTTTTTGTCAGTAGGATTGTAAACTGGTATAAACACTGTGGAAGTTAGTGTAGCAAAGTCTACTAGATAGATGCTAATAGATCTAGGGTCTGACCCAGGTTATATATAACAACTGTGGTTAAAATGTAAAATACCATGAATTTGAAAAGGACACAGGAGGAAAGGAGGGAGGAGAAGGATAGAGGAAGTGATATAAGTATAGCATTCACATATGAATTTATCAAGAAGCAAGTTTTTAATCTGTTCATATGATAGATACTCTAACACTTTGAAAATGGGAAAACTGAAGCAAAAAGGGGTTCTTCTGGCTCAAGATCATCCAGTTTATAAAAGCTAGAGTCACAATTCAGGCTGTGCAATTACAGGTACATTTATGAAGGAGTATTTCTTTAACACCCTGAACATGAAATTCAGTGCTACATATGTGTTACAGACTCTGGGAGCTGATACAATCACCAGTGTGGGTCCCTGGCCCTTCCATGGGGCTGAGATGCTCATGCCTCCTCTGAATAAGACAGAACATATGTTACAAAGTAATTTGAAATAGACAGATAAATGGAGACAAGTAGTTGGTTATTTACACTATAGTTCACTCACCTATGATAAATCCTACAGTCTAACAAACCATTTGAAGACATGAAATCTATTAGCAACAATAAGAAAAAGAAGGAAATTACTGACCCAAGTAGTTAATGTAACTGTGTGACTTACTGCTCCAAGCTATCACTAAGGGATAAAACCATTAGCTCCACCAAGCATATACCGACACTTAATACAAGAGCTAGGTTTGTATTAAGAGAGAGAGAGGCGGCGGCAGCATGTAGCCAGGAAATTACACACATGCAAATACCCACAGATAACATCTTGATGCAAAAGAGAAAACAAAGCATTAAATATAATTGTGCTAATTTGAAAGGAACATCCTAAGTTTCTGAAGGAGAGATTTATCTGTTCATTACAAAAATGAGCCCTTCGGCCTCCCAAGAATAAAGTGTCATTTACTCTCACAAATGGACCATAAAATCCTCTCCATTTGGCTCCCTTCGTCAGGCTGACTTCTTAGAGTAGTAAGAATGCCGATGCTTTCAAGCCTCAAACCTATCTAATGCCAGAAAGCAATCAGGAGTCTTAGCCCATGGCTCCACGAGAGAACCAGATCAAGCCCTCCACCCTCCACGCAAAGAGACTACTTAGTGATCTGAAGAGCAAGCCAGATGTATAAAGCATTAGATGATCATTCAAAAAAAAAAGAAAAAAGAAAAGAAAAGAAAAAGAGTGAGCAAGGCAGTCTCTAAATTAACCCCATGTCATCTGTTTAAATATGCAATTTAACTGTGTTCTTCTAACCTGTCACCTGGAATGGCCCATCTCTACATTGATTATCTGCTTATTTATAAGAAAGCATGCTAGTATCCCCCTAACCCATTCTCTGCCCTTGCAGGAATACTAGGAACTACACGGATCACCAAGAAAAACGCCACACTTCTCATTGCCACTTACAGCTGGGTCTGGACACAAGATTCTGTGAGGCACGAGGATATATGGGAGCGATGTCTATGCCTATGTCGTCTTTGTCCTTCTAAACTGGAACACAGGTGTGTTGTGACATCATGAGGGACAATGGGCCAAAAAGACATACAAGAACCCAAAGCCCTGTATGACCTACATTGTGAATCACAGAGGAAACCTGGATGCTCTCTCTGCTCCTGGCCAGAATCTGCCTTTTCACAGTGTCTGTAAACAAGCTTACACTTATCCTAATTAATAAATATGAAGTCTACTGGCTGATGTCATTTCTCCCAACTTCAAAAATAATTTCCTGGTGATGCACATATGCTTCTTAGTAGAACAGTCACTTAAGGAGATGGGGCCCTGTGGTGTAAGCATGTCTGAGAACCAAATTTTAATTTCATTTACTTAGAGCTAATTTAAACTTAAGACAGCATGCTTCTAGATTCTTTTTTATCAAACACTTCAGTGTCTAGGATACCTAACATGATTAATGTACAACTATTAGCAAGAGCCATTATCATCACAGACTGACCCATCTTTCAAAGTTTAAGTCTTTGTCATCATGTTCCAGGGTAACAGTAGGTCTCAATCCAGAACTTTCTCAAAATAGAGGTAGCAACGGGTCTCAAACTAGGAAGTATTTGTAGATTCAATGCTACTTAATTTTTAATTAAATTATTTTATTTTATGTGCCTGAGTGTTTTGCCTATATATGCATGTGTACCTCCTGTGTGCCTGGTGTCTGTGGGGGTCAGAAAAGGACATTAGATCTCCCGGAAATAAAGTTATGGGTGTTTGTGAGCCATCGCGTGTGTTCTGGGAACTGAACTAGTGGCCTCTTTAAGAGCAACAAGAACTCTTAATCGACAAACCAGAGCCCAGCATCATAGGTGTGAATTTTAAGGGAGACAACAGTAGCCATTTGATTGTGAGGCTAACCTTTCACGGCTGAACCATGTCTCTAGCCCTTGCCAGCTGTAGCATTACATGAGTTAGCTGGGACAGGGCTGGGGAACTTGCCCTGAGCAGGGCACAGGGGAGCTGGCAGGCTGACCAACTCAGCTATAACACA
Organism: Rattus norvegicus; assembly: GCF_021556685.1. Lineage (NCBI taxonomy): Eukaryota > Metazoa > Chordata > Mammalia > Rodentia > Muridae > Rattus > Rattus norvegicus. Next base: position 79,310,991 of record NC_141535.1, read on the forward strand.
GGCCTAGATCCATGGTGTTGAGTTGGCCCACCTCAGCATCTACCTGATCTGTGAACTGCTGGAGCACGCGAAGGGACAGGGAAGGCTGATCCAAAGAGAGTCCAGGGTAGCAGAAGCCAGAGGCCTAGAAACAGACCAATAACTCAGGGCAATGAACATCTGCAAGCAGAGATGTGTGGACACACTGTCACACCCTGCCTCCACCATGACATGTTGTTGCTTTCATTTGGGTTCTTTTCTTCTTTTCGTTTTTCTTTTCTTTTATTTCTCTTTTATTTATTATTTTCTTTGGGTGGGGGGAGGTTGCAAGGGCAGAGGGTGAATACAAAGGGAGGGGGAAATGAGTGGGATTGGGGTACATAACTTAAAATTCACAAAGAATCAATAAAAAGTTAATATTTTTTAAAACCTGCTGTCTGACAAGGAAGGATGCCTGAAGTTGTTTTGTACTCCAGTACACCGTCTTCCATAAAGTAAAATCCAGCTGACTTTTTGTTGTTGTTGAGAAGAAAAAATGACATAGGCAGAAAGAATTGATCTAAAAAAAATGTTATACCACAAAACAGAGATCCAGGATACTCGAAGCCAATTGAGGGATATCTGGAGCATTTTCTACACAGTGTGGGCACACATCATATACAATTCCACTTTGGACAGGACATTTGTGAAAACACTATAACATTCCAGGAAAACACATATGTTAGGCATGTTCCAATGCCATTGGAAACTGTGCTGGAGACCATGTAACTGAGGCTCTCCGTGTAACTATAAGAAGCAAGTAATCCAAGCTTGGCAGAATGCCCAGAAATCAGAGTCAGAAATCAGAAGCAAACTGCAGAGCGAGACTGACAAACAGAAAATAAAGAGGCAGGCTTGCTGCGATGAGAAGGGAGAGAGGGCAGGCGAGGCCAGGACCGCCATGGGGGAACAAAGGCAGGGCAGAGGGGGTAGCAGGGGCAGAAAGATCACCAGCACCGAGAGAGAAGAAGCAAGACAGTGCCCAGCGTGACCAATGTGTCCACAAGCGTTCTCATTCAAGTTTACATGGTTTTTATCCCAAAGGGAGTTGATTAGTGATCTCAACATATTCAATGTGGTCTCCTCCATTCCAGAAAGGACTTTTAATGCAATAAAAACGCTATTTTCTAGGCCTGTTCAGAGCTCCAGATGAACCTAGATAGCTATACAGCAAAAGTCTCACTCTTAGCATTAAGCACGAAACAGCATCAATGACTGGGATAGAAGTGCGGCGCCATCGCCCTCCCAGGGCCAGCAGGGAGAAGAGGAGATGCATTCTTTCCTGCGAACTTCGACTTTCTTTATCCTCATGTTTCATAGAACAGAATCACCACAGCTTGCTGACTTTCGAAACTTAGAGCGGCTCAAAACTTTTTAAACATTTGGGTTCTGCAGCTCAAAGTTACAAGAATAAAAAAAAAATTTAAAAAGTTTTGGGTCAAGAGATAACGATCCAGAGAGAAGCAAGCTGTGTCCTCACCAAACATAGATAGTGTGGCTAACTCCCAAAGTGAAGCTGCAGTTTATGAATGACACTCAGGTTCAGCATTTCATATGACCAAGGGCTGGGGCACAAGCTGACCCATCTCCTTTGACTGTACTACAAGTTGGCTATATAACACTGCTTCTGAGAACTGCATCATACTGAGCTCTCACCGCCCCTCCCTGAGTTAAGGTGCTGAGAGGATTCAATGAGGATCCTCCAGCATCCCGTGTAACAGAGTTTATTCCTTTAACGCCTTCATTTCTGCTCAGTATAACCCTGAAGTTACCGTGACACATTATAACTGTGTGAAAACTTCTGCTTGTGCTTCTGAGGCACAGAAGCCAGCCACATTAGCTGGGCATGGTGGTGCATGTCCACATCCTTAACTCTCAGGAGGCTGAGGTAGGAGGCCATGATTTCAAGCCAACCTGACCTATATCGGGACGGCCTGACCTAAAGGGTGAGGATCTCTCCCACAAAGAAAAATCTCTTTTTTTTTCTTTTTTTTCGGAGCTGGGGACTGAACCCAGGGCCTTGCGCTTGCTAGGCAAGCGCTCTACTACTGAGCTAAATCCCCAACCCCAGAAAAATCTCTTAAACAACAGGATTAAAATAAGTAATTAATTAAGTAGCTGGAATATGATTTGAGTTTCATTTTGATAAAACGCATGTCCTAAGAGAGTTTGTTATGTGTTGGGGTTTTTATACATTTACTGCTTCAACAAGCTAAAGTCACTCTAAGTAAATATGGATTTGACACGTAAGTCGATCCTATGGTCACTGAAATAGAAACACATACTCCACACAGCCAAAATTCAATAGTATATTCCATGGACATAAAGACTATCAAAGAACAGGGTTTTCCTTACTAACATGAAAAACACTGAACAGTCCACTAACGTACTTTCAAAAGGGCACAGGAAGCTACCAGGAGGTCACATTCCCACAGCACAGGTTCTCCAAATCACACCAATTCTGTACCCCTCTGTATCCCTAGAACATCTATATTTGCCTGCATAAAAGGTGTTACCTTGGACTTTTCTCAGACTTCTCATGCAATGAGTGCTTGCAAAGGAAAACCCATAGAACCAAACCACATTCTCCTTCTCTTCAACCAAAGGTGACCAGAAGGGGTTCTCCCAGAGAGGCAGAGCTTAGGCAGGAAACTAAGTAAGACTGGAGCACAATAGCTTCTAGCTCAGCAATTTGCTGTTTCCAGAATGAATTCCTACAACTCTTTGGTTCCCTCTCTTGCTTTTCCAAGGTTCTGGCATAAAGCATTCAGAGTCCATCTACTAACTTACTAGACCAAGTCAGAAGTGATAGAAACACAAGGGGAACATTCCGTTATAGTTTCAACTTACCTCCCAACTAGTAGAGCCCCAAGGAGGTTGCCTGTCAGCAGCAGGGTTCACTTTCAAACTCAAGGCCTTTGAATCCTCAGCTGCTTAAGTAGCAGCTCCCTTCCGCAAGATTCCTCTGTGGACTATGGGTTCCTAGAGGACATGTTAGCATTCGATTCCATGTTGGAACTCAGGGATCATATGTAACAAAACAGTGCTGACATGTGGAAGACTAATAAAGATCCACTAATGAACTGAACAATTCAGGAATTAGCTACTTAGATAAACAAACACCCAAGTGTTTCAATGCTTCATTCAATTCATGAGAAATTCACACCTATCAGAAATGGAAGACGATCCAAGAGCTGCAGGAGTTTTCCAGCCTTCCAAGACCTTCTAGAATCTTCCATGTACTCCTTCCTTTCTGGACAACCAGCCACTGAGTCCTATCTATTCCCGTGACCCATGCCTCCCTGGCCACTCTAACTCCACTCTGTGCTTTAACTTGACTGGTCTCCCCACCTCCCTCTGGGAATCACTGTGAGGGCCTGGGTGGGGGTCCTTGATTATCACTCCTGCCTCCCATGCAGATTCAAAACAAAGATACTAGTAAGAGTACCAGTTGGGAAGGAAAATACAACTTTTGGTTTCTGTTAATTCTAAGAGGAAGACTGTGGCTTCAAGGCTGCTGTGAAGTGGCTAACAATGAACCCAGGGGTCAGGCACCATGGGGCAGCATTGTCAGAAAATGGACAGAAGTGCTTCCCGGGTGTAGTTCCATCCCAAATAGATAAAGCTGAAATACTGACCCACTGTACTCAAAGTCATCAATCAGGCAAGTACTCCAATCTGGGAATTAAATTGATGATGAATCTTTCTCATGTGGAAGGAAACAAACAGTGGACATACGTCCCCATTACCTGTAATCTGCCTGCTTCTCTAACAATACTTCTGAGTGATGCAAAGCTGCTCTTATTACATATTGGCCACTTGCTCTGTTGCCATTCACCTGTCTTTACATTGTTTTTGATCACATAAATCTGTCTAACCCTCCAGTAACCTTCTCTTTCCCTTGTAGCCAACATACAGGTTCCTGCTCTGTTGCTGGGCCTAATGTTGCCCCTTACTTCCTTCCCAACCAAGCCTGGAAAACCACTGCTGGACACCCCCATACTCAACTCAAATATTAAGTCCTTGAGAACATTCACAGCTTGTGGTCTCACAGTCAGGCTTGAGTCTTCCATGGCATGTGCCCGTTCTGTACAAACGAACACACCCCAACATTTCTCAATGTTTTTCCAAAGTAAGGAGTCAAGTGTTAGAAAGAGAAAGCTAAGGGATCTTAAGGGAGATCTCATAAGAAACAAACATTTAACTGAACCCAGTGTGACTAGGTCACAATGGGAAATCACACAGGAAATACAGTATGACAGAGGGAGGGTCTAGAAAAACAAAACAAGTGTTTATCAAACACTATTTCCCTTGCTTAGCCAGGAAACTCTGGAGGAAGAAGGAAAGGCATCCTGAAAGAAGACCAAAGAACCAACCTGGCTATGGAATACAATCCAAACAGCCTTGAGGACAAGGTAAAAACTGATTTAACTTATAAATTGTAGGAGTTGAGGAATGTCTCTAAAGCTTTGGGGTGATGTAAAGAATGGGTCTTTGCAGTAGCAATACTAATAAGCTAATAATTTTTTCCAATTAATTCTAAATTTCTCTGTGTCACAGTGACTCTAAGCACAAAATAATTTGATAATCTCTGTGGGGTATTATTTGAGCATAATAAAATGACTAATGAATGAGAATGATCATAAGACTACATATTAATTTAGAAAAATAGAAATAATACATATTAATTTAGAAAAATACAAATATATTTCATCTTGCATGTTTTGTCTGCCTAATGAATCTGTACTTGCCATTGGTCCCTCATATAACAAGTATTAAATAAATTCCCAATTCTCTTAATGACCAGGAATGTAAAATGTTGATTTCAGGCAGTAACAACCTTGGCCATCTGCTCCTTCAGTAACTTTCCCTGACTGTTCTACTACTAGCTATGGTGTGCTCCATAGATCAGCCTTCAGAGAATAGTACATGACCACCAAAAGGGATCCACTCAGGAGTTTCCAAGGTGTCTGCTTTCAACAAACGGATGACACAGATGATGGCCTCTAGTCCTGCCTGCTGTTAGTTCTGAGACAACAGCAAAAAGGTCTATACAGATTCTAAGAAGGTTCCTCAAAATGCAAGGGTATTGGCTTGTTTGGGTCCTTTGCCAGTTAGCAAAGGCCACTGGTCAAGACAATTTAGTGTACAGAGCTTGACTTCATGATCAAGAAAACGAAAGAATTAGACACAGACCCAAGAAAAAAGCTAACACATGCCTCTTCACTATAAGCTAGATTCCTCTTTAAGGAAAGCCAGACTGTCCAGAAATAAGTTATTCCATGCTAGCACCTGGTTGAGTGCAGCCCCAGAAAAACCTTTTTTCACATCCTATTTTCTTCATAATTATATATTTTTGAGATTATAAAATAATTATATTGTTTTCTCCTTCTACATTTTTCCTACAACCCCTCCCAAGTCACACACATAAGCACCCATGGTCTCTATTCAAAAATGGTAGTTATACATGTAGATAGATAGATAGATAGATAGATAGATAGATAGATAGATAGATAGATAGATAGATAGATAGATATAGATAGATATAGGCACAGGTATATAAATATATATTCCTAAATATATAAGTACTGTATACTTAGTCTGTAAAATGTTACTTGCTTGTCTTTGATGTCTTATGTTAAGTCCTCAGTAAACAATTTCCAAGGTGACTGGAACGCAGATGGTTTATTGGGAAGTTCCTTGACAAAGGTACTTAGAAGAAGCAGGAGGAAAATGTAGATTGGACAAAGGAAGAAGCTAAGCTTTGATACAGTCACAAGGTATGGTTTAGTCACTTCTCTGAAGAAGTAGGTACCTAAGATTATCTTGCAAGATGGTTCCAAAATGTAACATCACCTCAGTTAGTCAACAGTTATTATGACTATGAGCGACTGGAGATCAACACCCTGTGAGGGCATGTAACCATGCCAGCTCCAAGGGATGTGGACAAACAACGAGGGAAGGGACCATTAACCTCAAAAGCAATGAAAAGAAGAACAAATGGGAGCATAGCGAGGGAAAGAGAAAAAGATGAGACGGAAACAGCAGGGCCTGGAACATTTATCTCAGCATGCTGAAGTCTGACCATCTGTGTGACCCTGTCATGTCTGTTCAGTGTCTTTGGGATACAACTCTTTCATGTAGCCTGTTCTGACTTACTGTCAGTCCTGAGACACGCAGGAGCCTGTCCATATTTCATTGATGACTATTGTCTGATCTCTTCCATCATCTCTTGTCATCTCATGGCCTTCATCTACCATAAAGGCAAAAGACATAGGAAATCTCCAGTGGCATTTGAAATCTACCCTCATTAACTATGCAGGCCCATTTTCTTTCATAGCAGAAAATTCCCCGTCTCCATACTGCAGAGGGTACTCAGCAGGCCCATGATTAAATGAGATTTGCAAGCAGCAACATGGGGACTTAGACATTTACAACGAATACGATTATTCACGTACTTGTATCTTTATTACCCAAGCTCCCCCTTGTGAGGTAATTTTCCTTATTGGAAGTAAGGCAATCTCAAGCAAAGCACTTAAAAATTATCCTTTTCCTGTTTTTATTAGCTGGTATCAAAGAAATGACTATTTGAAGCACAACCAACAGGAGGGAATTGGTTTTTTATTGCTCAGTTCACATTGTTACAGCTTTAGAAGTAGAGGAAAGACTCCCCAAGGAAATACTGTCCCTCTAAACACACTTTCAGAGTAATCAACAGGAGAAGTCTCTCAAAGGGACGGAAACCGAGAAAAATACTAAAACATAATTAAATAAGCAACGTGTATGAAAAATAAAACTTGAGATAGAAGCTGTTCAAGAAAAAATTACATGTTGCTTGAAATTTCTTTTCAGAATAATATGCAGAATATGCACTATCCCAAGGGGGATATGTCATTCTTTCTGATCAATTTAACAGCAGCTAATCTTTAAAATCAAAACCCAAGGGATGAGTAAGCTCAGTGGATAAAGGTGTTCCCTGCCAAGCCTGAAAGCTACCTGAGTTTGGCTCCCAGAACCCACATGGTAGGGAGAGAAAGCCAACTCCAGCAGGTCGTTCACCTCCATGCATACAAAGTAGCACATGAACATGTATGCACATGAATAAGTAAATGTAAAAAGAATTCTTTTAATCAAACTCTGAGAGGGCTAGGGTAGTGGATTAGAGAATAAAGTACTTGCTATGGAAGTCTCCAGAGCAGAGTTTGACTCCCCAGCTCACATGTAAATACCAGAGGAACATGGTGCCCCATCTGTAATTATAGGCAAAGCATAGTAAACAGAAACATAGAGAAAGCTGGCTAGATAGATTAGCCAATAGATGAGCTCTGAGCTCAGAGGAGATATCCTGCCTTAAGAGAGCTAGCTACTGAAGGAAATGCCAAAGTCAACTTCTAACCCCCATACATGTGCAAACACTCATACTTACACATACATGGGCATCCATACATAAACAAGCATACACAATTGCGTGTTCATACATCAGCAAAAGGTAAAATAAAATACAATGGAAACAAGAATGACCATTAAACAGCCCCTAGGAATATAGATGAATGTGTATAGCAGCACTTCAAGAAGAAAGAAAGCAAGCTGTTTGCAAAATGTGTAGGAAAGACATACAGACACATGAGATTAGGAATATGTGCATATCCACACATATAACAGATACTACCATCTCCACTTCTTTCCTCCATTGACACGTAATAGTGTGACTAGCAAGAGGAGGATTTCTTAGAAACCATTCCCATCGCCACAGATGCAAGACACAACCTTTATAGTTTGTAAAAATTAGAAGCAAAAAAAGCAAAACCCCATGAGGGGTTAGACCCTTTAATCCAAATAGAGACAATATTCAAAAGAAATAGCTTGTTTATTAAAAATCAAGTTCAGAAGATGTTCCATGATTTATTCAGATTCCTGTATAAACTCAACTCCCAAAACTCAAACAAAAACATGAAAATTATATAGTACTCAATAAAAAAATGTACACAATGCCATTCTATACAAAGTAATTGTTAAACCAAGTTAATACTACAAATTGGTGAGACTGAAATCATCAATTTGCATTCAGCAATGCTTAAATTACATATTTAAACACATTTCCCTTTAAACATCATACTTGGGTTATATTTCCTAGAAGGTATAATTGCATTAATAAAACATCAAGTTCTTACTAGATTTGTGGCTCATTCCATGAGATGAAACACTGACACTGATAAAGATCCCAAGACTAGGTCATGGGCCTAGAGAAAAACTTATTATTATTTTGCTAAAGAAACATAGCAATAAAATGTCTCTTAATGACATATATACTCATAGATCTCAGCCCTACTCAAACCTTATCAGAGAAACTTCTTGATGTAGACAGTACTTAACAGAGAGGGCCACAACTGGATAATACATAGAATGAGGGTCTTAAGAGCACTCGGCCTTAAATGGGATGCATTCATCAAGCATTCCCTTCAAGGCCCAAGACTGGGTGACTCCAAGGAAATGTATATATGATATATGATATATAATTCATATTTAAGAAATATATGTAATATAATATAAACTATATTAACTCACAGAGACTGTGACAGCACAAAAGACCTGCACAAGTTCAAATTAAACAAAATCCCAGTAAGAAGAAGGAGAGTCAGACGCAAAGTCTCACCACAACTATTTGCAGTTGAGACCTCCTGGGAAAAGGAAAAATCAGTTCTCTCCAGTGAAGTTCCACAGGGTGTATGGCACATACTCCAAGGCAGCCCCATTTCCAAGAGTGGTTGGCCAGCATGAAAACAAATACCAAGGGTTTTGTTTTGGTTGGTTGATTAATTGTTTGTTTGTTTGTTTGTTTGTTTATTTGTTTGTTTGTAGGGAATTGTTGAGAGGTAGGATCTGGGAGGCATTGGAGGAGGGAAACAATAGTGTCTATAATTTTTTTAAATGATTGCATGACCCACTGTATCTATTAAGCAGGGTTCACCTGTGCTCATAGAAACTGAAAAGGCAAGCCCAGGACCTGCCTGGGTCTGCACCAGGTCCTCAGCATAAACGTTATGGTAGTTAGCTGTGGGTCTCCCTTCTCCCCAGGATGGTTGGCCACCAGCCCATGAGGACAAAGGGAGCAGAGTCAATGAACAGGGTTTTGAACAGCCGTGAGTACACAGGGAAATCAGACACATTGGGGGATCATTTTCAGGCAGACAGAACAACTTCACTTGGGGTGAATCATGGGTTCTATAATTTTGGGGAAGGGAGGTAGGAATATCCAAAGTGGGCCAAAGCCATTGGCTAAAGGCTTAGGTGCTGAGATGCTTCATTAGCACAGGAAAGCACTTTAGGGATCTCAAGTGCTTGCTGAACAGGTTCTTATTGGGAGAAAGGAAGCTGAACCTATAATAGAGCCAAGGCTATGTGACACTCCACAGGTAGAGGTTGCAAGGGGATTTCAAGCTTCCCAGACAAGGTCAGAGAAGAAGCACTGCTGACAAAAAGAGACCATGATTTTGTGCCAAGCTCAGAAGGAAATCTGGACAAGGGTAGACTTCAACCTTAATTAGCAGGGAAACAGTTAGGTTGGTGTTTTTATGGGAATCCTAATGGTGGGAGGGAGTAGATCTATGACTCTTTGGCCTGCTCTTGAGACTCTCTTCCTCCTGTTGGGTTCCTCCTGCTAACATTATTAGATACTAGATATTCCAGCCTCCACATGACGGCTTTCACCTTGTCTTACGGTGCCTTGTTTTGTCCTATTTGAGTGTCCTCTCTTGGAAGCCTGCTTTTTTATGGAGAGGAAATGGATATGGTGGAAAGGGAAGATGAGTGGGGGTTGCTAGGACAATGGAGAGAGGGGAAACTATGGTTGGGATGTATTATATTAGAGAATCTATTTTTGATTAAAGAAAGTAAAGTTACAAACTATAATATCCTCAAAGATATTATCAAAGAAAACGCCATGTTGAAAGAAACTCTTTTTGTATGTGTGGTAAGAGAGATTGAACTAGGAGCCATGTTTATAATAGGCAAACATTATACTACTGAGCTATAGACAGTACAATTTACTTCTTAAGGGTAAAATGTCCAAGGTGAGGGACTGTTGATGGTGTTTTTGGAGCCAACATAGGTCAACTATTGCTCTAGATTTATCCTCATTCATTCGCTGAACAAACTATGGAGAGAACCTAGTTTGTGGGCAGAGTTATACTCACCTGTGGTTATAGGCTTGGTAGCGTGAGCAACGGTTGAACACAAGAGACCAAAAACTAAAAAATAAAACAAAGACAATACAAAAGACTAAAAACAAACAAACAAGAAAACGGAGATTAAGCTATAAGATAGTAAGTGAAAAGTAAAACAATGAGGGAAATGAAACAATGAAGAAATGCAATGTCTCTGATATCGACAGCCTCTCTGTAAGACTTGCCAAAAGCCTCAACTCCTTGAAGAATCTCTACATAATGTGACAATTTGATCTCAGTCATAAGGAAACCTCGGAGTTAGAACTCAAATGATCCTGAGGATCCCAAGTCCTGAGAAAATTCTCTGATCTTCCAAGCAATAAAAGCTCTTTCTCCAGATTTTTTCCATCAGAGGTTTGCAAAGAGAGAACCTCTTCTGGTTTCCTCAATGAACTCGATAACACTAACGAATATCACTCAGTCACAATCATTCATCTAGCTATAATTCACTCCTCATGATCCTTGCTCCAAGGTGACTTTCACAGTCAATACACACACACACAGACAACACAACACAGACAACTTTTCTACTTCTAGCACAGCTGTAAATATAAAGGATTCCTAAGCTTAGGCACAGGCCACTCTCATGGTTATGGAACAGCAATTAAAAATAGTACCAAGAGTTCCTAGCAATAACTGTCTAGTATGGTTCTATGCTTTTCTTCTGGCATTGGAAGAAGAGCAATAGTATAAAGGACAGTATGCTAAATTTAGCAACAGCATGACCCGAACTCTCGTTGAATGAAGGGAAAACATTTAATCTGCTAAGGCTCAAGTTTCCTTGCCTCGTACCTAGAGACTACAGCAGATGCAGTCACTGTGATATAAAATGATATTAACTTCTAAAACCCTTTGTTGTTTACAAAGAAATTTCGAAGACATAATGATGAAGAAGCCTACCAGGGCTGGCAAAACAGAAGGGCAATCTCTCAAATATATGTCAGGATAAATCCCCATATTAAATGCTGCTCTGACTCTGTAGCTTTTAGGCCAGCGAGAAACATAAGATATGAATTCCAAAGTATTACAGAGGGAAGAAAATTAAGCATATTTCACAGCCTTCTATTGGCCAGTATTTTATAAGCAGATACAAAGGTCATCCCAAGTAAAAGACTATCTCAGGACAAAGATCAATTAAAATTAACCATGCTCTGGGGAAGTAAGGGGACAGCCTCTCTGCTTTACACTCTGCAGACTCCAAGGAACGTGCCAATTATTTTATATGCTGACATTATTAGATACTAGATGGTCTGCCAATTTGTCAGCAGATGGATTCCTAATGAGCAGTTAATCTGCCCTTCACAAAGGCACACAAAGTCTTTCATTTCTGATCAGCTACTCCACAAAGCCATCACTCTTTCCCATACTCAGCTACTTCTTAGTCATTGAGATTCTTTGAAACAATAAGCAAAACGAAGACCAAAAGGGTTTTGGCTGCCACCCAAGTATCAAGACCATGAGCACAGTGATGGGAAGCAGGGACTCCAGGACAGTCATGGGTTTCATGCATGGCGCCACCAATCCCTCACCTGCTATGTGCCCAGGGTCTGACAACTTCTAAACTTTTACGTTTATAAAATGGGAATACAAGTGTCTCCTCTCTGGCTGTCCTGAGAACTGCAGAATGAGTGCATAACATGCCTAGAGAGGGTCATGGTGACTAACTTATTGGGTTTATTTAATCATCTATTTACTTGCTTGCTATTTTTTAAGACAGGATCATGTTCCATTGTCATCTCTCGCCTGGAATTCACCATGCCGCCCAGGCTGGCTTTGAACTCATGTAGATCCTACCACTTTAGTTTATGAAGCACCGGGATGACTGGTAGGTAACACCATGCTCTGCTTTTCTCTAACTACTTTTAATACAACAACAGAGACTATAATAAACTTAGCAATCTCCAACCATGCCAAACATTTATTAATCATTTTGTTTCGCAAGCAATGTTTTCCTAAGAAAGAAAAACTGAATAGAACACAGATTATATTTTCAAGATTAGATTCTGTTTCCTATCAAGCTCGTCTTATTGTCTTTCTCATTTACTTCTTAAATGGGTTTTCTTCTCTACCTTACTTTTTTCCTCTTCCCCGAACATCAACTGTGAACACACCTGACCGTTGGAGTGGGTTAGGCTCTCCTCTCATTGTGGACTTGGCTAAGACATTCCCTGGATATGACCCCAGAATCTGGCTGAACTCAAAGGTTCAAGCACATATGTAAGCTAACTTTTCCTGACTTTTCCACCTTGCCAAAAAGTGGCTTACAAGCAGCAGAAAGGTCAATCCACACGTCTAAGAGAAATGCCTGAGATTCTTTTCTAGAAATTCTGGTTGTCTTTCCACTATTACATGTGCTTGGAAAATGCAGCACAGGACTTTACCACAGGGAGGGAGCAAATAAACAAAGAATGTTTTACTAACATTTCTACACATTGCTCAAGGTTTCTAGAGTTACAATTATGAGTTCGTGCAGTGTGAGCAACGGTGTTTTTCCTTTGTTACTGGTTTAAGAATTTAAATAGGAATTGATAGAATGAGCCCTTCCAATGAACAACCTAAGAGAGATTTACGGTCCCAGAAACAGTCCGTGATACTTCAGCCGTGGAACAGACAAAATGTTGACCATGTGTTTATATTTCATTACTGAGGAAAATTCAGAGATGGTTAGTGATTATTCATGTCGAGAGTTTTAAGGCTCTTTGGGGTATTAGCTAGCATATTTTGAAGTCTCCACTCTGAGGCTTTCCTTTGCCCTCATTGAAGCCTGTAGATTGAGAAACCCCAAGGCTGGCCAGGCATCTCTGCCCCTTCACTGGAGCATGTCAAGGTTCTCACTTACTTGGAACGCACAGGAATCACTGGCTATGAACTAATCCATATGAGAAATGGAATAAGAAGATTTAGGGTAACAGTGAGGGGGATTGTACAATGGTTAAGAATGCAAATTCCTCTTTCAGAAAACCCAAGTTTAGTTCCAAACACCCATATCAGGTGGCTCAAAATTGCCAGTAACTCTTGCTCCAGGAGATCCAATGCCCTCTTTTGGCCTCTAGAGACACTGTATGCACACACACACACACACACACACACACACACACACACACACACACATTTTGTTAAAACCTTTCTTTAGAGATCATAAGGTATCACTCATCAAAGCAAGAAGCTTCATTTTAACCATTTATTTTTAGAAAACATACATGTCTTTTAGGCATTTCAGGCACTGCAGACATAGGTAAAGGCTGTCATCATTTAGACTGTACCCCCAACTTATTAGTTACTCACATCAAGTATATTTGAAAGATAAAGTCCTTCTGTGACTCTGCACTTGCTGCCCTGATTAGCTACTAGTTTGGAGAAAGTTTAAATGTATTGTGTCTCCTGAAGGTTTCATGTGTTGAAATTTGATCCTCATAACCAGATATCAAGAATGGAGAAGCTGACTGTGTTGTTTAAAGGCCAAGGCTTTGGGAAGTGACAAGGAACAGATTGGTTCATAAGGTCCTCTGCATCTCAGTCCTGGAGTCTTTATGAAAGAGACTTGAACAAGTTCTCACACCACGTTGCTTAGCTCTTGTTACAGGGCACTTTGCAGAAGGACCATCAGTAGATACAAGCCTTTAGACTACAACTTTGACTCAAATACACTTTGTCTCCTCATAAGCACCAAGTCACAGGTATTTCATTTAATAACAAAATATAAATCAAAAAATGAAATGAAATAAAAATGAGACTTGTATACATCCCAGCTAGAATACAAACTTCCTTGGACCAAGTCTCATCCCACTGAGAGTTCAGTGCAATCAGGAAGAAGCCTGAATTTCTAAACAAAGCAAGAAAAAATGAGCTGCACTTCAGGGCAAGTTCAACAGAGGCTGATTTTACTGCCATGTAGAAGAAAGAAGGGCTGCCCTGGTGACTCCCAGAAGCCACTGGGATGGACAAGCTTCTCACAGCTTCTTGAAAAGTTAGTTAGTTGGTAACATTTGATTAAATATTAGCAATTGATAATATCAACTTTAAAGTCTCACATACTAAGGTCAAATGCTGACTTGAGATGTTCAACATGGATACAATCAAAAGACCTGTCTCAAGTTTAAGAGACCCCTGGGTCCTGTAGTAATAAGAAAGTAACAGTAACAACATAAGGGACAGTAGTCAGGATCCATGACTGCACATAGAACAAGAAGTCATTTATCAAACCCAACTTCTGTATATGCATTTGACATGAGTATGCAACTGAAAAGTTGGCTTTCTCAATTGCTAATATTTAATCAGAAGTTACCACCTAACTAGAACTACACAGCAGGCACGCTTTTCAAGAAGCCGTGAGAAGCTATAGGAGGGGACATACACATGGAGGGATGAATATTAACCCAGAATAAACATTTAAAAATATGTTCTTAATTGAAATAGAATTATATTACTTTTCCCTTACTTTCCTTCCTCCAGATCCTCCCAGATAACTCTCTCATGTCCCCCTTCCAGTTGGTAGTCTCTTTTCCTTTGATTATTTTTGTTACATGCATAATCAAACACACACACACACACACACACACACACACACACACACACAGACAAGGCAGTAAGTCTATCTGAATTGTTTGTATGAATATGGTTTCGGGGCTGACCACTCTGTATCTACCAACCAATAACGGGGCTCATCCCTGGGAGAGGCTCATCCTACTCCCAGCTCCATCAGACATAAAAACATGTGGCAGGATGCTTGCTAGGGAATTAACTCAGAACTCCCCATACTACACCCCTCATTGTGGTCACCTTGCAAGGGGAGGATCCTCTGGCTCCCCAAGCAGACCAACTTCAACTATAACACAGGACTTCTTCCCTAAACCCACCCAACCCTAGCTTCCTATCACTTGCATACATTGTGTGTACTCTGAAACTTGCATTTCATCATTCAGGCATTACATTGAACACGTGAGGATTCTAAGCTCGTCCTGTAGTTTTCATCTTTCATTGGGAGAACGCACTGACCAGAGACTTTATTCATGTAACACATGTACCAGCTTCAGAAGTGTCTACCACTCCAACACCCAACCAAAACCCCAGAGATAACAGCAGATACAGGGGAAAGGCAGGGCAGTTCTTAAGTACTCAAACTCGATGGCCGATATGTTCCGGTCAGTGGTACAAAAAGAGTTAAAACAGAGCTTCAAGAGTTGGTTCTCAACATGGAAAGAAAGCAACCTCTCTTTTCACATCTTTATTTTAAATGTGCAAAGGAAAAAAAATAAAAACCTCCAATTCTCTCAAACTACTGCTCACGGTAGACCAAACATGGTATTGTTAGCCGCACAAACCAGATGCTTTTCCTTTAACCAAACACTGGAATACTATCCTTTCTCTTCTGATTTGCATCACGATGGAATTCTTTGCTGCAGGCAAAAGATGAAAACCAGCTTCTATCTTGGAGTCACAGTGATATTTAGAGTATGTCCAAGCCATCATTTACCATTCTGATACACAAGCAAAAAAATGTAAGCTAGAACTTTTGAGGAATGCACAAGTAAGTAAGACCTATTAAGCAGGGAATCTAGACAAATTCTATATCCAGTACTCTGTCTGAAGCAGATACTATAGAAGACTGGTAATGTTGCACTCGCAGAAGACTAAAATATCTGGTACTATCATAGACTCCCAAAATACACATGCTGAAATTCAATTATAATATGTTAGTATTAGGAAATGAAGCCAACACATATATGTGTAGGTTAAAACCTTCATAGATGGATATGTGTACTTTTAAGAGACCAGATAGCCAGGTAGACCTGTTTTCTCAATGGCCTTGCTAGGGAACAAGTAGAAGCTGGGACGTGTAGCCTAGACAGGGATTCCTCAACAGAACCTGGGTGTGCAGACATACTGGATGCTATCTGACTTTTAGACTCTAAAACTGGGAAAAATAGCTTTCTACAGTTCATAATCCATACATATATGACACTTGGTTAGAGTGCTTGCACTGCTGGAGACACAGAAGCAATTTTAAAGAGCAGTAATCTACATGGATCCTCAAAGCTCTGTGCCCAATTTCCTGTAAGTCTTGGTATAAAGTCCAACTTTTCCAAGAGGTAACGTGACAATTAACTAAAACTATACCTTGTCTTAGCCTGCCAAATTTCTCATTCTCAGACTTTAGCCCCTTATAGCAAACCACGTGGTTTCTCTGCTACCTGTCCCTCTTTGCATCCTTTTGCAGACTTACGAAGTCATAAGAGTTCCTGGCACATGGCAACAAGGAGAATGTCAACACATATTAGCTGACAAAAATCAATGACTCTGGGATTGGCCAGTAAGATAGATACCATCTTTCTTGGCCCTGGTATTGTTTGCTGGTACAGCGAGGCACAGAGGCGGCCCTTCTCCTTAGGATTATCTTATGGATAAAGTGAGACGACCTATGCCGAGTATTTAAAATCATGAACAGATACAGCAGACTTCTGGTAAGCGTTAATTGCCTTTATTGTTATTTCAAGATTCGTTTCCCAGTTGGTGATGGATTTGTGAAAATTTACACCCTCTGAGCAACCAGCTCTCTCATCCGAAGGCACAGCTCCGAGATGGTGAAAAGGCCCCACTAGAACCAAAAGCTACCAGGGGTCAATCCCCAAGGTTGTGGCCACTCCAGCTCCAATTCAACAAGACCTAGGGCTTTGCAAAGGAGCTGTTAATAGTGTGTGTGCTACTGCCTATGACCTGTACAAGTTAGAATAAACATAACACTGGAACCTTAAAAGGCAGAGAAGGCAGCTCCCTTCTTCCTATTTGAACTGAGATGTGTTCCTTTGGCTCAACTGAAGTCAAAGAGAACAGTTCTAATGTCTTTGAATCCCCCGACTCATTCTTCATATTTCTCTACATAAGCTATAACTTATACTTTCTGAAACCAGATAAAGAGAGAAAAAAAATGGTCTCTCATGAAAGAATTTACCAGAACATACTAATCATTTAGACACTGGCTTATGTTTCTAGAAAGCTAAAGATTAAGAATGGAAGTTTTTCCCAGCCCGGAGCAAAGTCCAAGGCCAGCCTAAAGGCAGAGTATTAATCTAAACTATTCACTAAGAACTTAGGGAAACAAAACACTTTAAAGTCACTCATTATGGATTCGCAGATATCTTTGATCTCAAAAGGAAGCAAAGATTTAGGGACCAGAATTAGCAGGACAAATGGGAATGACAGTGAACAAGATAGAGGAAGGGGTATTTATTGGTTTCTTAGCAGTTAAGTCTTCACTTGCCTATTAATTATAACAAGGCTCCACGAGGCTAATCTTCTCTAAGTGGTCCATGAAAAGACACCAAGAAAGCAAAATGAAATGAATGGCTACACAGTTAGGGAAGAGATAAAGGCAAATCCTGTTAGTGAGAATGTTTCTCTTCACTCTGGGAAAGGAAGACCCCAGGAGGTGATGTTCGAATTAAGTTGCAAATTCCCAAGTGGATGATGCTCTATTTTATGACACGGACATCTAAAGACTGAAAGGTGCACAATATATGATGAGTGTATAGTTCCAGGAGGAACCCAAAACCCCCTTTCTGACAGTCTTCCAGGCAATGTTAAGCCTGCCCTGTGTCTTGGATCACAGAAAGGTGTAAGGTATTGTCCCACCGCACCTGGTAAGGTAGTTTTACAATGACGTTTTAAAGATGTATAAGACATTTCCTCAAAACACTGAAAGTTAAACTTTCCGATAATTCAACAATATTTGCAATACACAAAGCTCGTTTGTGTTGTGTCAATTTCCAGGAACTATAGAAATATATACTTGTAGTTTTGAAGCCTACAGAAACACAGCTGATATATAATTGAACACGTTCAACACAGTCGACATATAAACACTCATTACTAAGGCCCCCTTTATGTTTGAAATATACTATGCCTAAATTGCACTGAATCTAGAAAACTACCTTGATTCTCAGTCTCCTTTGACAATAGGTAAAACTGGTAGGGAGAGCTTTCACTCTCTTTTGAATTTGATACTTTGGATAAAAATGATGGCACCTCGTATTCTAACAGGCACCTCTGTGTAGGTTTTTATCAAGACATCATACAGCTTTACTATGCTCAACTGTATATAAAAGCTATTTATGGGGACCACAGTACAACAAAGAGGAAAGTAAGAGGAGAAGGGAGGCCTGAGATCATGCTTCTTGGGTTTCTCTATTTTCTTGCTCGTCTATTACGGAGGAATCTTGACTCATCTGAAAGGACTTGATGAAAACTAAACACGGTATGGCTCTCCAGCCAAAACTCACAAACATTCCCATTGGCCTCCTCTGATCAGCTGAGCACGAGGACGTTTTTTCTTTCTCTCTCTTTCTTTCTTCCTTCCTTTCTTTCTTTCTTTCTTTCTTCCCACTCCCCCCCCTTAAAAAGTCCACAGTGTATCTAAATCTGATCCCAGTAAAATTTGACTTGAGCTGAAGTGAAAATGCAGAGGTAGCATTTATGAGTAACAGCTGGAGAGCATTACTTCTCTGTCTATCCCTTTCTCTCCCAAGGGTTGAAAATTCTGCTGTTCAGACAGGAAGTCGTCATATACCACACACTGTATGATCTGATATGCTAGGGTGTGAGAGCACACTACCGAGGACTGGAAGATCCCTGAGTTGCTTTGGTTGGTGAGCCAGAGTGATGATCCTCCCTCCTCCAGCATCAAACCCAGGATTGACAGGTACACTAAAAGTTCTCGAATACCCTTTGAATGACTTCCCGTTAATAGGTCCATTGTTTGTCACTCCACACATTTTAAAAACATTAACTTCAATACCTTCAGAGAGTGAGTGGCCAGGATTCTCCAATAATCTTTTCTTGGCCCACTTTCATACTCGCTGTCTAAAAAGATTAACATTTCTTTCAAATATTTCTCTCATGTATTTGCGCAGGACAAAAGTATTATACATGCATATGTCTGTCTGAATATGCAGAAAAAATATATGGATGGACTTCAAAACATAATGGTCTGAAAATGAGTGATTTTTTTTTTCATCGAGTGAATTTTTCCAGGATTTGCTTTTAGTCTAAGCTTTACAAAGTTGCTCAGAACTAAAACACAGATACGAACAGGCAGAGACCCCCTACATTTTGTAACCATGGCTCCAAGTTTTGGACAGGCTGATAAGCGGTTCCTTAGCACCAGATGCTGAATAGCTATTCTGCATTCCTACCAGTCTGAAAGGGCTCTTCCCTTCAGAGCCCTGTAACCGCCTGTGCTCTGGGGGAAAGCTGGAAAGCCAACCCAGTCTCCTCACTCCTTTCAACCGGGTTCACTAGATACAGACCTTAACTCTTGAACTGTAGAAAAATCCCTTTGCTTTGTGCCTATCAGGGACATACTGTTAATCACAGGGGTTAAAAACACTACTGGTATTATGCAAAGCGGGGGAGGCGGTACTGAGAAGGCAACCCACACATCCATCATCCCTTTAGGAGTAGGCGGAGTTTAAAGTTTCCCCAACTTCCAAGTTCTCACTTGACAGGCAATATTTCTGTGCAATTTCCAGCCCCGAGTAACAGATGGTGTTCTGCGTGTCTTGAGCCTCGAGAGAGCCCAGACAAAGCTCCCAGCCACTCCATGCCTCGCGGGACCCATAGGTGGTTAGTTTCACGGAGCTGTCAGACCAGGGCAGTTAGCAAAGAATGGAAGCTTAACTTCTTCCAAAAGTTTTTTTTTTTTTTCCCTGATATGAGGAAGTCCGGAGGACAGGAGCACAAAAAGGCCTGGGAAAGTTTTGATTGCTTCAATTCTCTGCCAAACCATCACCTAGACCAAGGTGCGCAGAGAAGGAAAGCTGGGGCACATGTGTTCAGAAACACAGCAGAAATGCAACTTGAGCAGTCCTAAAGACAACCTGGAAAATTGCTTAAGAGACCCCAGTGGTGGAAAGGCACCCTCCAGACACCAGCGACTGATCTCGCAGAGCCCAAAGGGAA
This sequence comes from Rattus norvegicus, assembly GCF_021556685.1. Lineage (NCBI taxonomy): Eukaryota > Metazoa > Chordata > Mammalia > Rodentia > Muridae > Rattus > Rattus norvegicus. The sequence continues at coordinate 79,331,186 of NC_141535.1, forward strand.
GACCGCAACCCAATGGCACCAAAGTAGGGTGCGCCTGAGCTGTGTACGGAGAGGAAAGGGAGGGGGCGCGATCCTGGAGTGTGTATGGGGGCCGGGGTGGGGAGGGGACGGTCGGCCCACTCACCCTCACTGCCGTACTGTTTGCCATTGTTCGCGCCCATCCTGTCGCCGTCATGCCCGCCTTCTCCCTGGACACTGCATGGCTGGGGCGCACCTCCCAGGCGGCGGGGCAGAGGAAAGCAGGCAGCAACGGACCGTTAACTGCCCAAGCCCCTTCCGAGGTGCGATCTGGGCTTGCGGGGGTCGTCACTGGTCTGCGAAGGGAGGGGTAGTGCTAGGTCCGCTGTTGACACTCCCGAGGGTGGCGTGCTGGCTCAGGGCAGCCGCCGGGGCTCTCAGATTCCACGCTCCGCGCGAGTGGGAACAGCGCGACGCACAGCCCGCGCCCGGGTGCCGCCCCTAGGCTCGCCGCTCCTCCGCCGCGGGGTCCCCATGCGCCTCCGCAGTCCCGAGCCGTGCGAGCCAAGCCGCTCCTGCCCCGGGCTGTCCGGCTCCTCCGCCTCCGCCCTGCGCCCCCGTGCGTCCGCGGCTTCCCCGGGGAGGGCGCGGCGGCCACTTGTTGCGATGCCCCGAGTGAGCAGAGACTTGTGGCCGGGCGCTGCTCGCCTGCGGGCCGGACTTTTGTTAGCGCCAGGCGCCTCCTCTCGCCGCCCAGCGTCAATCACAGCTGGAGCCCCCGGGAGGAAGGCCGGCCCGGAGATGCGCGGCCTTTTAAAGGGGCAGCACGCCTTTTCCGGGCTCCCGCTCCCGGCCCCCGCCAGGGTTCCGGCTCTCCGTGCCACTCGCTACCCCTTTGGCGCAAAGGACCGTGCGTTGCGTTGCGTTGCGTTTTACTATTGTTCTTCTGTAGACTGTGGGCTTCAAGTGGTCCTCCGAATTCCCGTGGAGTTGTCTACCAATGCGGCCCATTGGGGTGCGTGACGTTTACAATAAACACGCAGTCCCAGTCCGTGTCCGGTTCTGACACATTTCTGGTACCTGTGCTGGCAATCTCCAGTGGCTCCCTGGGTTTGGGGGCTAAAGAAGGGAATGGAGGAGGGGTAGAGAAAACTTTAGAGGAACTTAGCAGGGAGTGGTCTCTGGAGAGCAAAGACATTCCCCGCCCGGTGAAGGAGGTTTCCTGGCTCTGAAGTTGTAAAAGCTTCCGAGCCACGATTTTTTTTCCCTTCCTCATTTTTATTTATTTTCTTCTTGTAGTTGATGCCATCCTTTATTTAGTACTTTACTACTTCATTTGGAGATTTACTTGGCCTTTGCAAAGCTCCCTCCCCCCTTTAGCCCCCCCTTTGGTATTGCTTCTATTAAATAAAAAAAAAGAAAAAAGAAAATTCTTAAAATTCTATCTATTTCTATGTAAGTAACTAAAAAGTTCCACTGAAGAACAGAACGTTTTTCACGCGGGTTTTTTTTTTTTGTGGTGAAAACAAACACGCAGTAGTTTCTCCTTACAGATGTTGTTAATTAAAAAGTTTGGTGATATGTTTATCTTTATAGATACATAATTCTTGAATAGAAACCCAGGGGTTAGTAAACAAAGGCTTCTTATGAGATGATTTGACTTCTTGCAAACTCTCCTTCCATGAGTCCCTACCATGCTCTTCATTAAAGATAAAACATTGTGTTTCAAAGTTTAAAATCTATACTTAACCACACAAAGAACATATTCTGACATAAAATAATAAATGTGCAAAGGTTCGAAGATAGGACAGAATAGTTATTGTGCCTTTTTTGTCTTCTACTCCAAAGTCATGGGAGGATAGTTTAATGTCTTTTAAAATATCTAATATCTGAACAATAGTGTGTAATCCCTAATCACTTGTTTATGAAATGAAATTAAAAAAAACCTTTAGGATGGGCTTCCTCTAAGGTTCTGCTAGAAAACACAAAACCAATCTAAAAAATGAGTAGACATCAGAGTCATTTTCTTGCAGAAGATGGATTCTACGTGGTCCTTGTGATGACCTTGAACATCTGACCAACCTGCCTCCCCTCCCCCTCCAAATTGCTAGGGTTATAGGCATCCATACCTGTCTCCATACCTGGGTTTACATGGTGCCCAAGATCACAAACCCAGGACTCCATTCATGGTAGACAAGCACTCTGCCCACTGAGATAATCTCCAGTTCTTGGTCCAGGAAGTTTCATGTCTCCATTTAAGAAACTGTCTGAACTTTACCATTTTGGAGGCTTAGCTGAAGACAGGCAACAGTAATTCAGGAAAGCAAGTGAGACTCATCTCATGCTTGGTGTAACATTCACAGTTTGTTATGCTTATGCTGTCAGCTCACTGATGCCTTCTGCCCCTCTTTGTAGTACACTAAGCATGGAAATGATGAGAAACAAAACCAAGGCTCCCAAAGTTTAGTTCTCCTGAGTCCGCAAGAGGAGAGAGCACCAGAATACTCAAGTTCCATCCGACCAGTCCCTGGGTCCCTTGGCCACTAGTCAACTCAGAGTCAGTGACCTGGTCTTTTGATCAGGTCATCTACCAAGATCTTTACTATCCAAGTAAAGCTGCCTGGGACAAGCACATTGTCCTAACAAATTATATCTAGCTGCTTTGAAATCAAAATTCATGTTTTTAAGTTTCTGTTGCCTGCCATAACTGAGCACAGGGTTAACCCCATTAATAAAGTTGCTATTTAAAACAAAATATATAAAAAATGTTTGTTTAATCATTCAAAAAATAGAAGTTCATACAAATATTTGTTGGCCTCCTCACCGTGAACATTTGAAAACAGTAATGAAAAGAAAGAAAAAAAGTGTTCTTGGTAAACATCAAGGTGTATTCATACTTGAATATACACTGCTTTTCGAAATTAACATGTTGCATAAATGTTTTTATGTGGCACAAAATTTCTCTTTTGCATACTTTCCAAGCCCCAAATTTTCATCACCAATTTACAAGCCTCTTCAGACAAAAATCGTGTGTATTTCATCAACATACTTGACTTTCCAACCCAGCTCCTAACACAAGGAATCACTCATCCATCACTTGCAGGATGGATGAAAGCTGAGCAAAGAAATAACAGTGGCCCATACAGTACTCCATCTTCTCTGTCTATGCCCCTTTAACGGGGCCAACCCACTGAAACCTGGGTTTAAGGGAACATTCTATATCACTACAAAACAGAGTGAGAACACTGGCTCCACAGGATGGAACAAGTACCTCCTGATGCTAACTGAGCCCAAAACAGAATGGCTAGGTCAGTAGGTCACAGGCCCTAGAGGAGAACCAAATACTATCATTCTACTACATAGACACAGTACTAAATTGCCCCCAAATTCTTAGCGCTGCACCCATAGATTAGTACATCTCTCAACTCTCATCAGAGAAGTTTCTTTGTACACTAGATTGCAACTAGTACAGAAATCTGCAAGTGGTCAGCGTACAGAGAATAAGACATGGTAGAGTGCTCGGCTCTAAATGAGACATCTAAACCATGCCTCCTTTCTGTGAGGCTCAGGGATAACCCTGAAATGGACAGAAGGACAGAAAGAACCGATGGTGACAGATCTAAACACCTTCAGCTAAAACACTATTTGCCAGACATGATGGGACCACTGCACACATGACCCCAGCAGATGAGGCTACATGCATAAGACCTGCCCAAGATCAAGCTAGCAGAATTCCCAGCATCAACAGAAGAGGCTCATGAAGTCCCACCTCTACCTGAGCACCCTTTAACAACTGAGAGTTGCTGAGAGATGAAGAGACAGTTTTCTATTGGGAAGGGACCCCTGAAAGACTACCCATGCTCTCGTGGATTGTCCTATCTCATACACATACAGGCAGCATTAACTGGCACCAACCCAATACAAAAAAAGATAAGCATTCAGGCAGGAATATATCTTTTTGCTATTTTTATTTTCATTTCTGTTTTTTATTGTTTTCATTGTTTATTTTTGGAAACTCGGTGTTTGTTGGGCTACATTGATAAACATTGAATCTCTTATTAATAAAAATGTTCTCTTTTCTAAGAGTATATGTTATTTGTCTTATTGAAGTTAGATGCCAGTTTGATATTTAATATGTTCCCTGAGCCATAGAGCTTCAGGTTAATATGAACTTGACCCTGGTGATGGACTGTCAGAGCCATGTTAAGGCAGTTGCTATCCTGCGTATTCGTTTGCCTCCTCTCTTCCTCTGGTCCATGGCTTCCAGGCCTGCAAAAAGCCATGATTCTTCTGAGGACACTGTAAATAAAGCAGATGCTGATGCTCCTTAAAAGTGCATTTTTGGCATCACTAAAAAATAAAACCTCTGCTTAAAGTAAAGAAATAAGTACTGGATGTCAACACAGCACATACGAGACTTTGGGGCTGGGAAGATGGCTTAGTTGTTAGAATCCATGAGGCACAAGTGTGAGGACCTGAGGTAGTTCCAGTACTGACTCACAAGCTGGGCTAGCAGTGCCTCTGAAATCCAGTGCTGGAGTAAAAGGGCTAAGACAGGTAGCCAAACCATACAGATTGTTGAACTCCAGATTCCATAAGAGACTCTGTCTCAAAGCATAATATGGAAGGCTACAGAGTTAACTCATTGGTTATTAGCATTTGTTGTTCTTGCAGAAGACCCATGACAGCTTACAACCATCTGTAATTCCAGTTCTGGGGATCCAATACCGTCTTCTGACCTCTGTAGGCACCAGGTATGTATGTGACACACATGTACACATGCAGGCAAAACCCTCCATATGTATAAAATGAAATAAGAAATAAAGTGGATGGCTATGAAAGACAGATAGACCTCTAACCTACACATGTGTTCATACCCTACACAGAGACATATGTACTCAAATAAGATAAAATGTGATATCATAAAAAGGATATGTAAAAAGGGAAGAAATGAGTCTAGCAGTTGAATGATATGTACTTCTGTCCATTTATATTTTCCTCTTTAATTCATTTATTTACCTTCACAGGTCTGAGTCACCTGCTTAAATTAAATGCAGGATATTACACGGTCTCTAACTACAGCTGTGGTGGAGAACAGTAAATCGATAGGCTTGCATTTAAATGTGCCTATTACCTGAGAGAAGAAGCAGCCCCCTAATAAGCATTGATTCATTATCAAAGATGAACCGTTACTAAATTAATATTTATGTAGGTAGAAAACAAGACTTTAAATGATTATCATTTCTGCTATTATCAAATTCTGACTCACTATATACCACTACTCCATGGTGTTCAGTTTTGGCTGACTCAGTGACACGGTCTCCACAGCCTAATGAATTTTATTAGTGTACACGGAAAATGTTTTACTACAAATGAAGTTCAGAGGAAGCTCTGCCAGTTTCTCCCCTCTTTCTAACCTTTGCCTCTGGTGCTGCTGGAAAGAATGTGAGCAACTTTTGACCTGAAGAGAAAGGACAGAAGAATTGAATAGATCACAATCTAGACTCCGAAGACACAGCCCACTGAAACCACTGACAGCATCTCATCTATAAGCTTCATAAATAGAGTCATGAAGATGATATATAGCCTAGACACCTAGCTTCTTCATTACTTAAAGCCAACTGGAATACCTAAAAGGCAAATATTTTGCTTTCAAGAAGGAAAAAAAGTGTGATACAATAACTTTCTTCTGATAATAAACTATTTTTATTTAAAGACATAATTCTATTTTGTACTGTGTATGTATGTATATGTGCATGCATGTGTTGGCATGTTTGGGTGTGCTTGTGTTCTTGTGTTTGTTTGTTGTGTGTACATATGTGTAAATAAGTGTGTGTGCTGTGTGTGTCCATGTATACAGGAGAGCATGCTTATGTGTGCATATGTGTGTTTGTGTATGTGCATTTGTGTGTGTGCATGCATGTGTGTGTGTGCATGCATGCGTGTGTGTGTGTGTGTGTGTCTGTCTGTCTGTCTGTCTGTCTGTCTGTCTGTCTACAGGTTTAAGAGGAGGCCGGAAGTGGGTGTCAGGTCTCTGGAGCTCCAGTTGTGACAATGCTTGACCTGAGACTGGAAGCAAACCTTATGTTCTGCAAAAGCAGCAAATGGTCTTAAAGAGCCATCTCTCTAGCTACTCTAGAATGTATATACTATATTGAATTGTATATGCTATATAATATAATTCTCTATAATAACTAGCTGTTAGTTATTTTCGTATGTATTAATACTTAAGTGGGAATTTAAAGTTATATAGGAATTATACTTAAACAGATCAGAAATGTTCCACAATAGCCACTTATAATATTACTCTCTTTAGTTTCTAGATAGAACACATAAATATTTTATACTATTGCATATACAAATAGTATAGATTCATAAACACGCAAAAGTAGCATGAAGTATAATCTTTATTAAGACTATATTTAAAACCAAATTTTAATGTCATGTAGGAAAGATATAAAGGAACAAGAATACAGCAAATACAGAGGCGAATGCCAGCAGCAAACCACTGAACTGAGAATAGGACCCCCGTTGAAGGAATCAGAGAAAGAACTGGAAGAGCTCGAAGGGGCTAGAGACCCCATATGTACAACAATGCCAAGCAACCAGAGCTTCCAGGGACTAAGCCACTACCTAAAGACTATACATGGACTGACCCTGGACTCTGACCTCATAGGTAGCAATGAATATCCTAGTAAGAGCACCAGTGGAAGGGGAAGCCCTGGGTCCTGCTAAGACTGAACCCCCAGTGAACTAGACTGTTGGGGGGAGGGCGGCAATGGGGGGAGGGTTGGGAGGGGAACACCCATAAGGAAGGGGAGGGGGGATGTTTGCCCGGAAACCAAAGAATTATTATTAAGTATTATATAAATTTAAAAAAATAAAAGAAAGTGTATTTTCTTTCTCAACAATGGATAATATAAAACTTTCCTGGAATCCAGTGCAATTTTTTTAAAGGTAACATCTTTCACTGGGGTTTTCTAGCTGTAGATGAAGATCTAAGGAATTATTGGAAAAGACCATGTGAACTCAAGCCTTGTGGTCCTGATGGCCATGTAAACCAGGGTGAATGCTGCTGAGTCTCATAGGTGGCAACCGCAACCCAGTTGCACAAGGACCAGGGTGGTCTCATGCATCCAATGGAATACATTACCAGAGGCAGAAAATAAGCTCCATTTTATACAAAGAAACAATTTCAGAGATGGGCAATGAAAGAAGATAATGATGCATCTTCTATAATGACAAAGATATAGGCATGTAGAGATGTAAGGGAAAAAATGTTCAAAATAGAACAAACAGCAAACGAAAAGTCCCTAAGACCAGGATGAGCCCATCATTCTTCCACCAGAAAGGAAATCAATGGACCACTCATCTATTGCTATGATGTCATGTGACAAGTTGTCCCCTAACTCAGAAGCTCAAAACAACCAGTTCCATTTCTTATATGTGTTACAGGACTGTGGATCAACTGGAGCTAACTGACTTCAGGCATATTGATGGGAGAGTTTTGGTACCAGAGTTCAGCTTTCGTTGAGATTTCCCTTATAAGTCCTTCTACAGTCCAGGCTAAGAGGCCAGCCCTAGGTCATGTATTATTCATGGCACCCAGATGACTGAAAGAAACCACAGAAAACATTACAAACACACCAGACACCCCCACAAGCATCATAAACAAAAGTATTTGTTTGGCCTTGCATGTTGACATGACAAAAAGCAAGGGATAAATTAAGACAAGTAAATTACTGAACCTATTATGTGAATAGATATGTCAAAATGGGCCAAAGGCAAGACTATAGAAGTGGTACATAACCACTCTGAATTAATTTTATAATAAAATGTGGAGGGATTTTTAAATAGGGATATGATTAGACCTCATTGGTGCTTAAACTGATTTACACTATACCAATGCATCTAAAACCAACAGGGCCTCAGTGGAGAAGATACAGAGTCATAGCTTTCTGTACTGAAATGGATGACTCAAAGCTGACTTTGGTCAGTACAACATGAGAAGTTCAATGAATAAAAACACTCAGACTCAGTGTGTACTTTGGGGAAAACCACCTGACTATGGTTTATAAGAAGCAGACAATTAGAAGTGGGACCACGATTTTGCCTGGTCAAGAATAGAGAGAGTGGTTAGGAGGGTAAAGGAGAAACATTTGGGGATAGTTATCTGGAATGGGATCCTGGCATACAGAAGTCTATATTACATGCATTAAACTTGAGGCAGCAATTAGACACATGTCATCATTTGTGTTAATGACTCTGGTTTCAGGGAATAAAACATCACTTGGACATATTGACTTGGAAGCTTTTAGCCTGCAAGATGTATTCATGACATAGACCTAGATGGGAGAAATTAGGAAGAAAATATAAATATTGTAGAAGTGTGGGGCTAGAATTTAACATACGTCCACATTTCATCCCACAGAGCAGAAATAACTGGCAAAAGAGACAGAGAAATAAATAATAATATAGACTGAGACTACAAGAGATATGGGTATGGGAAAAGCTAAAATAAAAATACTTCCAGAAGGAGGAAGTGGCTCAGTGTGTCAAATGCCACTGACTATTCAGCAGACTTCGGGTTTGGCAGGAGATGGTCACTGTCAGCTGTTTGGAAAACTATAATAAGTCACTTAGGCAGAGTCGAACGGGGAAGGGGGCAGGGCCTCTTTGTTTTCATGGACTCTGCTAGGTGAAGCTTATATGTTGATAGGGATTTAAAAAAAGAAACAAAGAATTATGGTAACAACAAAATCACAGAGTTAAGAAAAGAAAGAAGGAAATGGTTGGGTAGGATCAGGAGGAGGTTCTTCATCCGGATATGCAGATGTAGACAGTTGACAGTACCAGGGAAGAGAAGGTCATTGGCACTTCCCTAATTACCTCCCCAAATGGGCAACTACTAGGATGCTCAAGCTCCAAAGGCACAGGATGGGAGAGAATACCAATCACATCTGCCTGGCTCCCACTGCTCCACTCAACCAGAGTGGCTATGGCTGCTGGCCCAGCAAAAAGGGCTGCTGAAAAGAATCCCAGCAGGAGACTTCTTCCATGGCTAGGCTGTTCCAGAGTAGCTCTGAAAACTCCTATAGAATCTCTGGCCAACTTCTCAGCCAGGGAGAGAGCAAATCACAGCAATGGCAGTATATTGGGAACGTCCTTGGCTGCTTAGCAATCCAGCTCCATTGGTGCCCTACAACCCAGATCTGAATTCATTTTCTTTCTGGCTTTTTCAGCAGCTGATAGATGTAGGTAAGCAACTCCTTGCTGCATTAGAATCATGGTTTGCCCTTTCAAAGCTGCCATGATGCTTGGTCCCCTGTCTTCAGAAGACACAGGTAACTGGCACATTCACAAGCACCTTCCATGGGAATTTCAGTATGGGCAAACAGCTGCTCATTTTGTCTTTTTGTCACCTCCTGGGGAAATCCAAATCTAAAAAAGGTTTGCAGAGGTTCTGACCTTTGTCTTGATTAGAGACATCTATAAATCAGAGTATCACCTCAATGCTACTGGCACCCGTAGTTAGAATATTCTGTGTTGAAAGAGCTTTTTTTCACACTGAGAATATTCTAGGGCGTTTCTGGCTTTCTCTACTAGCTACTAATGGTACCACTCTCCAGTTATGTCTCCAAGCCTTTCAGAATGTTTCCTACGGAATTACTACCTACACACCCAACAGTCCTCCTTGAGATTCCCTATTATACATCATCTCTCATTCTTAGAGATCCCCATAGTGTTAAATCAAAGTGATCTAATTGACTCTACCCTCTTTCCTATCCTGCTTTTGTTCCCTATCCTTTGTAAGTGTTCCTGAGAGCATCCCCTCAAACAAGCTATACAGAAATGTCCCTCTTGTTTCCTCGACTCAGGACTCAGTCCTAATAGTGACCCTATAAAATTGATCAAGTTGGTTTATCAATCCATTGGCAGGCTGAGTCCTGCCATTGGTTGATGGTGACATATGCCAAAAGTGAAATGGACAAAACATTCATTTCAATGGCATGGCTTGGGAAACCGTTGAAGGAAATTATCTGGTTTGTGGGAGATCTCAATTGTTTGATACGTTGGAAGAAGAGTGATTACCAGGTCTATGGAATCACTGACAGTAGAAATAATTGATCAACAGAAAAGGATCATTGAAAGCTGAGAGTGGGTAATCACTAGACCCTGCCTTCTTAAGATGGGATAAGACAGGAAGAGCAGTGGAACAGCCTACATCCAGTTTTAGATGTGAATGTCTGATCCTCTTGCCCTAGTTTAGGAGAACTTCCTGGAGAAGAACTATTCCAGCCACACAGCTTATGACCCTTAGGATCCTAGTGGAGAAAAATCACATTCAACTTGTCACCAATCCTGCTTCTCAGATTTCCATATAGCAAGGCTGTATACACTGTAATTTGTTGCTAAGTTGTTACCAAGATAATAGTGCTCTCACAGGTCACTGATGGACAAATGTCCAACTTTAATTCTAATATATATTCTGTGTCAGTGCTCTTAAAAATACTTTGGCTAAATATTTTCTTCTACTTCTCATTCTAGTTTTTTTTTCATTAAAAATTTCCTTAAGTGTGTTTCGATTAATCATCTTCCCCTAATCCTCCTAATTCTTGTTTTTTTGCTACTGTCATTTTTTAAGCCACTTCACTGAAGTAGATATTATCAAGATTACCAACATTATCCATTTTGCAAAATCTTCTAGAAAATGTTTTCTGTACCAATAGCGCCTCTACTACTGATGAAACTTCTACTGCCCTTTCTGGAGGGTAGTTATTGGTAGACGCTATTTGCAGGTTATTCCTGCAAGTCTATGGAAGAGTTTAAGGGCTTGGTTCACTGTGTGTCTACTCTTTCCAAACCCATGCATGTAAGCAACACCAGTGATTTCAACACATTTCAATGATAGAGCTTCTCAGTCTCTAGCCTTATTGATTTATCTTCCCCATTTCAGCTGCTTATGCTCGTTGACATCCCCCAGACTCATCTCTTAAGCCCACTATTAACAACTTGAAGATCACATTTGCAGGGACAACATTTTGTCTTTCTGGTATTTCTGTTATGATTCTATTAGATTGTCCTTGCTTCACAGTTATTATCCTCTGAGGACATGTAATTAAGCTATCTTAATCAACTTATCATTGTCCCAAACTAGACTCTTAGGCTTAGTCTTTTCTATCAAAGTTTTCATTCCCTCAGCCAAATATTGGGCAGAGTTTGAAGAATCTTATAGAAGTGGGGGAGGGGGATTGGAGGCCCAGAGGGGTCAAGGACACCACAAGACAACCTAGAATCAACTTATGAATGTGAGTGGTGCCATCCCTGGGCAAGCCAGGGGAAGCAAGACAGGGGAAGCAAGCCAGTAAATAACATCCCTCCATGGCCTCTGCATCAGCTCCTGCTTTCTGACCTGCTTGAGATCCAGTCCTGACTTCCTTTGATGATGAACAGCAGTGTGGAAGTGGAAACTGAATAAACCCTTTCCTCCCCAAGTTGCTTCTTGGTCATGATATTTGTGTAGAAATAGGAACCCTGACTAAGACTGTCTTCATGTAGGACTCCTAAAAGTAGGAACAGGGGCTGTCTATGACTCTGTTGCTTGCCTTTGGATCCCTATCCCCTAACTGGGCTGACTTGTCTAGCCTCAACAGGAAAAAATGCAACTAGTATTACTGCAAGTTGATATGCCAAAGAAGGTTGATATCCATGGGAGGCCTCTCCTTTTTTGAGGAGAAAGGGAGGAGCAGGATTGAAAGGAGAGGAGGAAGTAGAAGCTGCAATTGGGAAGTAAATTAATAAGTCAATAATAAAAAAAGAACTTTTAGTTCCCATCTGTCACTGAAAAATTTTACATCACTCTACTGACCAAAATACTTGCTCTGAATGTACCTTAGATCTCAATGGCTTCAGGAGAATGATAGAAGGGAAAATGTGCCTATTGACCCAATACAGGCCATTAATGGCCCCTGGTCACCTGCTCTGTTTCTCCAGTCTATTATTTCTCTTTGTTCTCCTCCATCTAGAAAAGCTCCACCCTCCAGCTTAGCTAACAGCTTGACTTGTTTATTTTACTAAGACAACAGAAACAAGAAATGACCTTTCCAAGTTTACATCATCACTCTGCCATGTGTGTCTGGGACTCTTATCCTTCCTGTGTTACCTGAGAGCATCCCTTGCAATTATGTACCAGGTTAAAAGTTACCATCCTATCAGATGGTGAGCCCCTACTTCTTCTCTATAGAAATATAGTCTATGCCATGCATTCCTGCCTGGTTACTGTCTTATTATATTCTAGCTAATGTTCAACTGCTCGTATCTGTGCCCAAGATTGTGTCCCTAAAACAAGGAAGCCAGCCACTTTTCTCTCACTCTTTCCAAGCTGGAAGAGGTGAATATTGGCACTCTGCCATATCCAGCAGCCCTCAAACAAAGGCAGATGGTAATTGTTGTCTCAATTCACATTCCTGTATTGTTGCATGGGGTGATTATAAAGCGTGCTTTCCAAAGCTGGGCATAGCCATCCAGAATAGAGCCTGATGTCAAAAATACATTCCCTCCCCCTTTGACTCCAACCTTCCTTGGTATTTCATACACAAATCCTTGTTCTGAGGCCTTCTACAGAACCATACATTAAGACATTAATTTCCCTCCCTTTTCTTTATACCATTATGATTTCTGAAAATTGCTGCCTATTCTCTATGTCTATGCTATGACTCCAGAGTTCTGTTAAGTTACATGCATGGTTATCTTCCATTTTTCTCCTTGTACTTTTCTTTTGACCTATCTCAGGTGTTCTGTGAACTGTGCTACAAATTAGCTCTTGCCATCATCCTCCATGCTTGTGATGTCTAGGCTCAGTTCTCCACTTAGCCACTCTGCTAGCTGCATTCAGTTCGTGACTCTATCCTGTGGTGATTTGAACAGGAATGCCTCCTATAGACTCACAAGTTTGAATGTTTCTCCTGTGGGGATTGGCACTGTGCTTTCCACCACAACAAAACCTCTGAAACTCTAAGTCAGCCCCAGTCACACCTTTCCCTTTATATGAGTTGTCCTGGTCATAATGCCTCAGCAATGGAAAACCTAACTAAGATTCACTCCTTCCCGGCAAGTATCCATTTTCCAGTTCAGAGTCTCACATTCTCCCTTCTCACTCCCTGATGAACACATTCTCTACCATCTTTGTGTTTTACTCTTAACTCTCTGCTTCTCAGCTCTGTAGTGATAAGCCCAAGACTCCAAGGCTTCTCAGGGCCAGCTTTTCTTCTTCTCTGTCTACAGTAAATTCTTGTAGTAACCTCACACAGAGTGTGAGCTTTAAATCATCAATAACATGACCGCTGGTAAGTTTACATCTTCAGCTCACCTCTTTGCCTTACAGATCAATATCTCTTATGCTGCCCCTGGAATGCTTGGATCATAAATATAGATAACTCAAATCTCAAAATGAACTTAGTTCATCCTTCCTTGCTTTAGTAAACAGGAACTATACCTTCATATTTGCTCAAGCCAAAAATCTTGGTGTCATCTCCAACCCTCATTTTCTCCCTGTCTGTTAGAATACTCTGCTAGCTCCTCCTTCAAAATGCATTCAATCTGTAATTCGTGCCGTGCTTCCCAGTATTTCTGACCCCAGGTTTGTGAAGAGGTTCTCTGTTGTCACAGTTGTTATTTGTGTTTCAGCATATTGCAGGACGGCTCTTTTCTGGGAAGTTAGGCTTTTTCTTCCACTGTCTTCCCTTTCCATTTAGAGTAACAACTAGAGTCCTCATGGCTTTCCTGTTTTCTTCTGATATGTTCTCCTTGCCTCCCTTGATCCCAGGATCTCAGCCCGATTCCAGACTCTTATCAGGATGCCTGGGCACTTCCTTGCCTCTTCACCTTGCCCTCTAATAGCTGCTTGATTGCTGCCAATGCTTCTGAGCATTGGAACCTTCCTAGTCTAGAGCCACCTCCTTCTTTGGGTCTTGATGGCTTCCAGAGCTGTCACCAGGATTGTTTCCAATGCCTAGTGCTGTGGAGGGTACCAGTCCTCTTCTGTATGACTGTGCCCCAATGCCGTCCTGTCCTTCTGTCATTCACACCTGGTTTCCTTCTTAATTCATCTTGACTGACCTAGATCTGAACCCCAAATTTTAAAGTGGTTTTATCGAGTTATTGGCAAGGTAAGTCTTCCTACCTACTACAGACCAGCAGACTCCAGGGCAGAAGACTTCATACATCCTTACCTTATTGACAAGTATGAAAGGGATAAAATCTTCTCCAAGAAACTCTCCTGAGTAATGGGTTTGGGGTTCCAAAGAATTAAAATTACCATCTCAAAAATCAAGTTTCTCAAAAATTTATTATTGTTATGTATTCGTTAGTCTTTTTTCACAGTCCAGAGTTTATCCCCCTCCCAGTTCACCCTTGGACTGTTCCACATCCCACATCTCCTCCTCCCATTCTCCCATCTCCAAAAGGGTGTTCCCCACCCACTAACCTAACCAGACCTTCCTATTCCCTGGGGCCCCAAGTCTTTCAAGGGTTAGGTGCATTTTCTCTGAGTCCAGACCTGGCAGTCTTTTGCTGTATATGTGTTAGGGGATATTCAGCTGGTGTATTCTAGCTGGTTGGTTGCTTAGTGTCTAAAAGATCCCAGGGGTCCAGGTTAGTTGAAGACTGCTGGTCTTCCTACAGAGTTGCCCTCCTCCTCAACTTCTTTCTCTAATTCAAGTACAGGGGTCACAGGCTTCTGCCATTGGTTGGGTGTAAATATCTACATCTGACTCAGTTGCTTGTTGGGCTTTTGGGAGGGCAGTCATGATAGACCCCTATTTGTGAGCACACCATAGCATCAATTATAGTGGCAGGTCTTGGGGCCTCCCCTTGAGCTGGATCCCACCTTAGGCCTGTTGCTTTTCCTCAGAGTCTTTTCTATTCTTGTTCCTGCAGTTCTTTCATACAGGAACAATTCTGGGTCAGAGTTTTTGACTAGGGGATGGAACCCCCATCTCTCCACTTGATGCGCTGTCTTTTTACTAGAGGTGAACTCTACAAGTCCAGGGCTTCAGTCCTGTCAAAAATTTATATCAAGGGACTTAGCTCAATTGTCCTACTCAGTAGTGAGTCTCTCTAGTCTTCTTTGGTCCATTATTAAATCATTTATTTAACATATCAATGGCAATTTAGAAAGCAAGACACTGAAAGTCACATTTCAATTGTGATTTGTGTACTTGACTCTTCTGTAGTAGTTCTCAAGCACCGGCAGTTTGCCTTTGTTAATTCTTTGCTTGCTTCTGATAGCATATACAAGGCAAGCTTGACTGACAAGCTCTTGTTGTCTTCAAAGATTCACTGAACTCAAAAGTGAGTGCAGCCAGTTTTTAAACTGCAGAGATATTTTTCTCTCCACGTAAGTTTCTGTCCCACCCATCCCACCAACATTTGTTGTTACTTTTTAATATAATATACACTAAATATTTGCTTTGGTTAAACAAAAAAAAATGCTCCATTAAATGTTCCAATGCCATTTGGCTCCAGTACAGCTGTGGGCTTTCCAGTCCAGCAAGACTGTCCAATGACAGTGGCGCAGCACTGATGACCTAACCAGTTGTTACACAGAGTTATTGCTGGCATGCTCTCTGGGAAATGTCTGCTCCCTCTCTTTAGTGAAACACTTTTTCTCAGTTGTAAAAGGAGCTTATTATAAGTTCTTGTATTTTCTCTTTCATGGAATTATAATATACAGAATAAAGACAAATCACTACAGAGAAATCTTAGGACAGCGTTGTCCTACTAGGAAACACTCTGAATTTGTTTTCTACTATTAATAAGATTGAGTGGTGCAGTGAGATGGCACACTGGATAAAGGTGTTTGCTGCCTAGCCTGATGACCTGTGTGTAATTCCAAGGAACAGCATATAATGGAAGGAGAGAAATGACTGTCCCAAGTTGTCCTCTGAGTTCCACATGACACTATTGAATCCACTGCTGCATCTTGGCGTACTTGTCATTATTGTTGGTCACAGGATTCAGAGATAGATACTACTATCGATGTATTTTTCCCCTCACAACCTAGATAGCACCTTGTGGTACTATGAAAATTAGCCAGCAGGGCACAGGCTTCCCGGGTACTACTAGCTTGATTTCTTCTCATCATGTGACAAATGCATGTGGTGTCTTCAGCAATAAGTACTTACTCCAATTTCTGATGGGAAGCTAATCTCAGCGACAATAACCTTTATCAGTCTGGGGACACCACTGACCAGCGCCAAGTGCTGGGACTTATATTTGGCAACTTATAGCTTCTAGGAATAGATTATCCTCAATTAGGGTAATTAATTCAACTCCTTTATAAGCTTGGAAAATGGTAGTTTTCTAGTTATATTTTGACATTTCCTTACTATTAGTTACATTTGTCCCCTTCCTCCCTCTGACAATTCTCTGTACTCCCACATCCCTCTCCCTACCTAACCCCCTCCTCACTATCCCCCTGCCCTCCTCATCTCACTTGTGCTCTCCCTCTCTTAGGACCACATATCCCCTCCCAGCCAATGATCCTTTTCTAGTTTCCTGGCTTCTACAAGTAATCCCAGCTAAACATGAAAATCTAAAGAACCAAGTCTAAGACCCACCTACAAGTACAATGTTTGTCTTTCTGATTCTGGGTTACCTCAGTCAGTCTAATGTTTTTCAGTTCCATCAGTTTACCTGAAAACTTCATAATTTCATTTTTTCCTAACAGCTGAATAAAATTCCATCCAGCGTTAATACATTTGCATTATCCACTCATTGGCTGATTAATACCAGTTATGTGTACTAGATAATATGAATACTATAGCTATGAACATATATGAGTATACATCTCTGCACTAAGAAATAGAATATTTTCTATAGTTGCTCAGGGTGGTATAGCTGAGACATATACTGGATCTATATCTAGTATATCAAGCAACCACTAAACTGATTTTCATGGTGATTGCTCCAATCAAAGGTGTGTGGATGAGGCATAAGATGAAATTTCACCATATATTTAATTTGCATTTTCATGATGTCTACAGATGAATGGGACTTCATGAAATTGAAAGCTTCCACATTTTCTATAAAGTTAAAAATGTCTCTATTTTCTATAAAACTCATATTCTTTATGAGTTTGTGAGTTGTGGACCCTGTTATTGAACTCAGGTCATCAAGCTTGGCAGCACACGTCTATAACTACTGAGCTGCCCCATCAACCCTGAAAATGAGTTTACTGTGGTTCATCTGCTAGAGAACTAACAAGGAGACTTGCCATCACTGTGTTGCCATTGGTAGGCTAGCAGCAACAAGACTTTATGACTTCCTCCAAGAAGCACAGCCATTTTCTCTACAAACCACTTAAGAAATGCCAACTGTTAACATCTTTTAAAACCAACCTTGAAAATTCAGTTGTCTCATCTCAGTCAGGATATGAAGATAGACCAGTTGGCTTTTTGGTCAGAAGAAATCTACAGTAGTTTTCTCCCACCACTTCAATGTCTTCACTTGTCATGCCTCATAAATCATTTGAAGAACTTGGACCTGCTCATAAATCTTTTATTAACAACTCATTCTTCTGACACCAACCTCAGGATAAACTTAGAAACATAAACTTATAAGATTTCTAAGTCATTTGATAGTTTATCTTTGCAATCATTTTCTTCCCCCAAAATAGGAAGGCTGGTGCCCACAGAAGTTAGGAACAAGTCCAAGGACACTTAGGTATAAACAGTATTAAAAATCCCTATTCTAGATAATGCATTTTGAAGTGGAACAATTTTAGTACCTAAACTTGGAGAGAAAATGTTAGTTTAATTGCATTTTATAATTTAACTTTTCTTCTGAACAAGAAATTTAATACTACTAAGCATTTGAAAAAGTTATGTGTGCACCTCACCAAAAACTGTTTTCATCTCGTAAATTATATTTATGAAACCTGGATTTCATAGTTCTTAAGAGACAGAGGAAAACTACAATAGGTATTAGGCTGAGGGTTGTTTCTATCTGCTAAAGTAAAATATAAAATGGGACCTGTAACTTCCCAAATAGTAGCTCATAAATTTAAAAGCATCTCTCTGTTTAATTTCCCCCATAAAGTCAAACAAAAGGTAGAAAATGATCACCAAATCTACAATTCAATCATTTTCCTCTTATTCCCAAATCTGTGCTCCCTATTTCTTAAATGCTCAATTATTCTACTTGCTAGGAAATTCTGATCTCACTGAAAGTCAGAACTAAGAGCCATGATTGACATTTATAAGAAAATCTGCAGATACCTTTCAAAGCAAGTAGAGTTAATAGTGACCTCAGAACTCACTGCTTGGTAGTTCTTCCATGAGAGAGATGGGATGTAGCCATTAAAAGCTTCCAAACGGGTCCATATGTTCATAGAAGGATCAAGGTATGCCTTACAAAAACTGAGTGAGGGGACCAACAGCCCACAACTCTGACATACAAGAGGTGATAAGTCTGCCAGAATATAGCCCAAGCTCTTGTCATTCCAATAACCCAGCATGTCATTTTAGTTAGTTGAGTCCACAAAGATTATACATTACCATTCTGTTAATATTGACTTGTCAATAAATTGTGTATTTTAAATTATACTCTGAAGTTTCCTACCAATCTGCTTTTCTTTGTCCTTACAAAATCTGAAATAAGAGAAACACTAGAAGAACACAAAGAATGTATGCCAACTTTAAACAAGTGTGTTGGCCATGATTCTGGTGCCCAAACAGACAAAAGCTACCCCTATTAATTCATGTTCCATTACTATTACAAAATACTAGAGGGAGGCTAGTTTTATGAAAGGAGGGTATATTAGCCTATAGTTTTATAGACTGAATTGCTCTGGTCTAGCAGCTCTGTGACTCAGTCTCTGTTGGAGGTAGTGTCACAAAGACAGAAACCTGAGGGGAAAAAGGTAAGTTGAAACAAGTCAGAGTTGGAAGTTGAGCTCACTCAAAAACAACTCTAGGCAAAAAGAACTCAGGGTTCTTTTGAGAGCTGTACTGGAGTTTGGGTTCCATAAATTATATATCTACATATAAATTATATATATATAATTGACATATATACACATATACACATATGGCAAAGGATCTTCTATAGGCCCTACTTCTTAGAGGCTGCACGATCTCTCATGCTTCACTGTAGGAACCACCATGGAAACCTCTTTCAGACACATTCAATTCATGCCACAGCAAAATCTTCTGGAATACTCTTGGTGTTCTTGAGGAAACTGCACATTACTTAAGACCATTTATGATTTATTTGATGTACTCTCTTAAAGCTATAAAAAAAGGATCTGTTAACCATCACTGAATATTAATTTTTTTCTTCTCTAGTCTTTCATCAAAGACCTTGAAAACACTTGATTATCTACACATCCCCAGGTGATGGAATATTTCAAAATGATTTCTATCTTTTTTTTCTCTTAAGGAAGCAAACTAAGAAGGTATGGTGTTTGCAAAGCAGATATGCCTTAGAACAGAATGATTCTGTGTGAAGGTAGAACAGCCTGCCTTTTACAATATTTATTTGTTTATATTATATCCCGATCACAGATTCCCCTTTCTCCTTTCCTCCAAGCCCCTCCCTCTCCCTTCTCTCAACCCTCCTCTTCTCCCCTTCTCTTCAGAATAGGGAGGCCTCCCATGGATACCAACAAGCCTTGGCATATGAAATTGCAGTAAGATTAGGTGCATCTTCTGCTATTGAGGCTGGACAAGGGATCCGAAGGCAGGTGATGTAGTCAGACACAGCCCCTGCTCCTTCTGTTAGGAGTTCCAGATGAAGACCCAGCTGCACAGCTGTTACATATGTGCAAAGGGTCTAGGTCCATCCCATGTATTGTTCTCTGGTGGGCAGTTCAGTCTCTATAAACCCCTATAGGCCTAGGTTATTTGATTCTGTAGATTTACTTGTGGTAATCTGGACCTCTCTCACTCCTTCAATCCTTTCCTCTCCCTCTTCCACAGGATTCCCCCAACTCTGTGGGTCTCTGCACCTGTTTCCATCAGTGGCTGGGTGAAGCCTCTCTCTTGACTGTCATGCTAAGCTCCTGTTTGCAAGTATAGCAGAATATCATTAATAGTGTCTGAGGTGGACACCCTCTCACAGCAGGGGTCTTAAGCTGAGCTGGTCATTGGTTGGACAGTTCCTCAATTTCTGCTCCATCTTTGCCCCTGCACATCTTGTAGGCAGGGCAGATTGCAGGTCTAATCTTTTGTGGCTCAGGTGGTATCCCAATCCCACCATTTTAAGTCTTGCCTGGTAGCAGCTGGAAGATCCTAGCTTTTAAGCAACAAAATCTTTTAATAATATTTTCCTTTTCATCTAAACCGCATTGTAACGTGCAACTTAAAGTACTTTCTGCTTGCTTATAAAATTACTTCTGTACCTGTTGTAGAGCAGCAGTTAGGAGCTCTTGCTAACGTGTTTTCACTGAGGACTTGTCACCTGTTGCCCGACAATGGCTTGGTAGTTTCACTTCTTGCATTCAAAATCAAATGACTTGAAATAATTTACAAGAATAGATCCCATACAGAAAGAATCTCCTTCAGGCCCTTTCAATCTTCAAAGATTTCTCCAGTTCTGGAATTTTCTATTTAGCTCATAGAAGACCATTATTAACAGAGAGAAAACAACCTCTAGACTTCAGAGTTTCTGACCAGTAGTTCTCAATGCTGACTTCAACACCTTTTGTCAGTGGCTAGTTACCAACAGTAGAAGGCATTTGGTTGTAAAATGCTTCTTAAAAGAGAAAATTGTGTTTCCTTCAGTTAAGAGCATGAATGCAGGCACACACATACACATAAAATAAAGATAAATGCATATTTTAAAATTAGGAGAAAAGTAAAATAATTTTAAACTTAAAGTGAGAGTTTGATTTAGCATCATTGTGCTTATAAGTCATTTATTTTCTGAATTGGCAGACATTTAAACTGAGTTTGCCTTTATTCTCTTCTGAAAGAAGCTGACCTTGAGCTACACTGATTTCTACACATTTATGGTTAGGTCTATGGGCTCCCATTAGATATCATTTTAAAAAAAATATACAGAGATGAAGGAAGAGGAGGAGGAGAGGAGGAGAATGACCAAATTATCTCCCAACTGTGAATTCATTTCCTTTCATCATCAACCCCTAAATTACAGATAACTGTGTCTATGCAGGCTCTGTTTGTAGTGCATAAATGTCTACAGTGCTACCTACCCTTCAGGACATCTTACTATGATAATAGTTCTCCTGTCTGCTTTGAGCCATGATTGAAGAGAATGCAAACACCCAATATGCTAATCAGGTATAAAGCTGAAAGAAATTTAATCGAGATGATCTTTCCCTTTTATATAACTACTTATTTTCTGAACATCATTGAGATCTTCTGAAATTCACCATTCTCTCCCAGGAAGCTCTAAATAACCAGTGTTGATTCCAAGACAGGGCTTGCCAATGTTTTGTTACTTATATTAAATCCCTGGCTGGCATTTACATTGATAATCAATCTTTGTTTGTTGCTTAATCCATTCAAATTTCCCTGGTAGATGTAATTTCATTGAGTAGAATATATTGCATGCAAATGAGGGCACTTCAGCTATAGAAATCGGCTGTCAGAAGACATTTATATTCCAACAGTAGAGAAGAAATTAATCTCACAGTGGTTTCAATTCAAATTGGTATGATGTTCTAGTAATAAATTCCCTGCCCAGATGGAATCATTTTCTATATCATAAATATTTTAAAATACTTGATCTGTATTAAAACTGTTCAGGACTGAAACTAATTTTGGATATTTTGAGTATTTGAAATGAACCTTAAGCAGAAAAGTGTTTTGATTACTTTGAATTCGTTATGAAATTATTCCCCATTTTCCAGAAGTTTGTTCTATTGCATAAACTATTTGACACAAACAAAAGTTCATTAAATGCTTTTGTCAGACTTGGAGCATCAAAAGAAGGCTATTGGATGTTTTAAAAACACTTAACAGTCTTTTATAAGAAAAGAAATTCTGAAAACATCCACTCCTCCTTTCCTTTAACTAAGGTTTTAGTTTATATTGCCAATTTGATTATCCTTAAAAAACAAATCCATTTCTTCATAATGGTGAATGCAGGCTTTTGTAGTAAGGAAACTCCAGTGTCACATACAAAAATATCATCTCCCACAGCACCCCATTTAATGATGTCAGGATGCTCAAGAGCATGACCTTACAGAGAGCAGACATTGGCTTCATCATGCCAAGGATAGAAGCCAATTCCAGAGTTGACGTTAATAAGTTAGGAATTGCCAGTTTGCAGGAGGTAAAATTCAATGCCCATTGTCTTACATCAGCCATCAATACAGTGTGTTGTGAGCAGGGCTGCCATTAAGGTTGCCAAAGCTCCAAATCCCATATGCTTTTACAGATTAGCATCAGCCCTTAAATTATATCTGGGAGTAAACTGGAAAGCAGCCTGGTGTCTTTAGTCTAAGTATTACATAACCAAACAGGCAATCCAGAAATCAATGAGAGTTTTTAGGCATTAACAGATGTTTTAAAGTCTCTGGAAAAATAATCAACCCCATGTGTAAACCGAAAAACGATCTTTAATGACAATGAAATGAAAGCCTGTTCTTATCTGATACTGTGGACAAGTTTCTCCAGAGGTATGGATCCTCACACCTTGAAAGACTGTAAAGGCAGGATGCATTTCTCCAAGTATGTGGTATAGAGGAGATCTACATCTACATCATTACTTGAGTGATGCTTATGCAATAAACAAACTTTCAGCTAAAAATCTCAGCTTTGGTTTTGGATGTTACTATCCATTATTTGAATTAATTTCAAAAATAATGGAGCAATAGTATGGGAGATAGCTCACAACACAATGTTCATAGTATGGCTTTCATAGTTTTAGAGTTCTCTAAAGAAACTAGAGATAGAGTGAAGTTGATAAGACTACTATAAAGACGTCAGTCATACTACCTTATAACCTCTTAGCTAGTCAGCTGCATAAAAATCAGGAAAACCACGTATTTATTTATTGTACATTCTGTGCAATAATGGAGCTTTAATGAGAAATAATGTCCAATTTTTGTACCGATTTGTTTTATGAAGTGACTGGCTGCTTACTTCTTAAAACTGAAAGTTCCAAGCTTCCCCATCCAATGTCTTCTGAAGATCTGAAAATATGTGGACAGGAGAAAAAAATGAAAAAGGGTTATCCTTGATGTGCTCTATAGCAATTCATAATCAGTGGAAATAACATGAAATTACATTAGTTATTTGCTTTAGTGTGAAAGGTCTTCACAAAGGAAAAGTTGATTAGAGTAACCATCAGTATTTTTTGACATATATTTCAAGGATCCTTCTCAGAATATCTCATATAAATAACAACCTTGGTCTGCTAGTTGGGTATCATTTATCCATTTCATTCTTTACCAGGTTGGCAATATCTCCTAGGTTATATATATATAATATTTTTACATTTGTATATATATATATATATATATATATATATATATATATATATATAATTAGCCAGGATTCTTTATAGGAACAGAGCCTTATTTACATGTTTATATCATTTATTTATAGAATAAATGAATATATGTGTGTATAATGAAATATATATACACATGCTACAGAGAACCCTAACTAATAAAATATATTAAAGCAATATATAATGCAATTTACACACACACACACACACACACACACACACACACATGCTTGTGTAAGCATGGTTTACATCCTCTGATCCAGCCAGTCCAATATTAGTTGTATATTGGTGGAAGATTCAAAATTCCAATAGGTCCATGAAGCTGGATATCTCAGCTTGTGTACATACACTTGACTCCTGAAGAAGTAGGCTCTAATGCCAGTTATAGAATGGACTGGCTTGTGAGAGCAAGACAATGATGGGAAAAAGAGCAAGCTTTCTCCTTGCATGTCCTTTATATAGGTTGCTAGCAGAATGTGTAACCAGATTAAAGGTGGATTTTTCAATTCAAAATACAAAATATCTGGATTAAAGGTATATCACCTCATCTCAAAGTTCTTCCCACTTCAAATGATTTAATTAAGAAAAAAATCTAAAAAGGTGTGTTTAACTATCTAGACTTTGGTTAATTTCATATATAATCAACTTGAATACCAAGACTATCTATTGTGGGTATATCTGTTTGTAATCTACACTGCCTAAAGGCCACTCATGAGATCCCAAATTTTTATTGTTCTTCCAAACCAGTATTCTAAGAATATTCTAAATATATTTCAAAAGGCCACATGGAAACATAATGCTTATAGGCATCTACATAAGTGAACTCTGTGTACTCTAAAGAGAAATTATATATAACCATATATATGTTGAGGCTTACAATACATAGATGTATAGGTATGAATTACCCTACATGGAGGATAATGGGATAATGCTTCCCCCTCTCCCAGAAGCCATACATTGCCTTTACCAAATGTGGTGTACTTTCTCTCTAGTACAGTGGGTCCCGCAAAGCCCCAGTTGATATAGTCTGTTGCAGTTGCTTTTGGTTACCTACCAAAACTTGATGTGATAAAGACATGGGAAACTTTGGTCAAAGGCCACAGAAAAGTCAAGCTGGTACTGACAATAAAGTTTTTTCTTCCTGACTAGCTTTCATAGTACTGGAAGGTGTTATTACAGGCTACTGGGGGTGAAAAATCACCAGTCTTACCCAACTGTTGATCCTGTGAGCTACAAAAATAACTGCTGTAGCACAATATGCCCATAGATGAGATAGCACGAATAACATGGGGATAATCATTCCATTTCTCATTTGCTCTAAATCCTGCTCCACAGAAGAACTGCATGCTTGATAATGTCAATCTAGCCAAGAAGTCATGGCTCAGAAAGGCAAAAACATCAATGCTAACCCTACTATTATTATTTAGATAAAATGACATAGTATCAAACTATCCTCTGCAATCAGTATCAGTAGATTAGTACATCTCTCAAACTTCATCAGAGAAGTTTCTTTGTGTAATGAATGGTGGAGAATACAGAGACTCACAACTGATAAGAGAGAATAGTATCAATATCATAATATAGAGTATAATATAGCATATACTATATAGAGTATAGTACATAGAGTATGTAGAAGTATCAATGGAGGTCTTATTCACAAGTAGAACATCATGTAACACTACCATCTCCAAGACTCAGGAATCATGACAGAAGAGAAGGAAGGCAGATTATAAGAGCCAGATGCTTGGAAAGAGTGTCTTCAGGATACAACAAGACCATGAATTTGTGACTACAATAGAAGCTGTGTGCCTGCAGAAGTCCTGCACATGATCATGTCAGATGGCATTCCAGCATGAATGATGAGCTCTCAATGTTGAGAGAGGAAGAGTTGGATTTTTCTAAGAGTGTGATCCTTGGCATGTAGGCCATGCTCCAAAGGATGATCCCAAGTTCCTGAGTATATAAGCAGCACAGACTTGACTCAGTTGTTTATTTAAAAAAATAGCACCTGAAGTTGGGATAAGTGCTATGGGGTAAATTGGGGAGGAACGGGGAGAGAAATGAGAAAGAAATAGACAGTACATTTGTGCAAGTATACATTTTTCAAATGATTAGTAGAAATATGTTTTAAAAGCAAATTATTGGACAGGAGACCAGAGTTAAAAATGTACTCCTACATGTTTGTATAGTTGTACAACCTGTTATGGTTCACAGTTCATGGTTATGTTTGAGGAGGCTGTAGAACCATTAGGATGTGCAGGCTTAATGCAGAAAATATGTTGCTTATGTGTTGTGCTAGAATTAAAATTCTGGTCCTGCAAGTTCCCATTCCACGCTGATCTGCACGCTCTAGCTGTTTCTCTGACAGGCGCCTTCACACACTGTGCCCTTGGAGGGTTTTTACCATACCTGTTACCATCTTATTCTGTGGGCCATATTAGTGTGGCCCCATGCCATGCTAGCCCCAAGCATTCTATAGCCTAGCATGGCCTCCTGCCACAGACCCTGTTCACACTCCCAACACCCAGTGAAATCATTACTCGGCAAACTGGAAACAAACAACCAGATTTATGTGTTAAATGCTCAACATACAATACATCTACACAATTAACTTACAACAAATTGATAAGGATATAAACCTCCAAACTAGATAAGATATAGTTTGTTCATCTAGACATACAAAATCCTGCACACATCCATCCCTTAAGAATAGTCATAACAACCTGTAAATGCGCAGAGAAGAAATCTTAACATCCACTTACATGTTCTCTCAGTTGCTCTTCTCTTGCTTCAGTCTCCTTTCCTCTCTAAAACTTTTCTCCTACCCATCCTTCCTTCTTGTCCAATGACAGGCCTCGTTCTATCCTGTACCTGCCTTCACCTGCATAATGTCATCAACCTACACTGGTGTGCTTTGTGAATTTATAGCCTCTCCCTACTTTCTGCTTGCTTGCTGTGCTTCTTGTGTATGAACAAAATGTAAGCATGCAGCTTCTTCCTCAAGCTGCCTGATGCCAAGTTTTCACACTACATAGCCCTCTGGAACTATAAGCTAAAATAAACTCTCACCTTTCTATTTATGAGTATCTATTCTATGTCTCCTCACAGCCAAAACTATATAAATTCTATGTTTTATTCCTATAAATATTTGTATGTAAATATAATGTCTCTTTCACCTTAACTAAAAGTTAAAACACTGAAGCTATACCTATTGCATTTGAGGTAATAGAGTCAAAATACACACATGAGCGTGCGCGTGCGCACACGCACACACACACACACACACACACACACACACACCACTTTCTTGATCTTGATTCAGAAACATGTAGATCTGAGAACTATAGTCCACTTTAAATGGCAATTCCCTGTGTAGAGAAATTTTAATCCAGTTCTATGACTACTCTGGCAAGGGATCACATCCAAAGACCTTCAAGGTCTCTGTGATATAGCTGGAATGCTAACATACTATGCACCTTTAATTCCTCTGACTGTGCAGACACACCCATAGTACACAAGTTTAATCTCTAATAATGAAGGTAAAGTTAGTTGTACAGGGAAGCATCCATGTTTGAAAGTGACTTCTAATTGAGGAGCAGACAAAGTGGTCAGTCAGAGGAAGATTTGACAGAATGAGTCAGTGACAGAATAAGCCTAACTCTCTGGAGAACAGACATGAAAGAGAGAGTACTTTAGAGTAGTTCAAGGCGAGTCATTCAGATGAATGGAGTTGAGTTTGGTGCAGTTCAGTTGAATGAGTAAAGTTCAGTAAAGCTGATTTGACTAATGAGGTCATGTAGTTCCGTGAAGTCAGCAGAGGCAGTTAGAACCAGAGAATAAGAAGGAGCCAGATGATTAAAACATAGTGCCAGAGTTAGTATGAGACCAAGCAGAGCAATTCACTGAGAAGTTGAGATAAAACAAAGTGAAGTTGGTAAATTTGGAAAGAAGTCTGAGCCATCCAACTTTAAGTTGAACTAGACAGTCAGTGTTCAGAAAGGGCTAGAAAGGATGAGTTTATTCAGCAGTAAGCCTCAGAGATGACGGTTATGTCTGGTGAATAAAAGTTACTTCTACATCTCTGAATTTAGGAAATATTTAATGGGAGCATTAGAATCATGTTGTACTTGAGTTAAACAGTGACTTTCCTAAAGTTTTATCTTTCTGACCATTGATGCTTCTCCTGCAAGTGTTGTAAAGAAGAGTAGAAGTCAAATAGTAGAGCTGCAACTCTGAATTCTGTATTAAACATCAACGCACTTAATAAATCTATACTGTACAAAAGAGGACATTGCCAAAATGCTCATAGATAACAAAATGGATAGTGACCACCCAAAATTTTTTCCTTACCTTGGATTACAAAAGCACGGACATTTCATTTAATTAAGTCAATATTTATCCCCACATCTCAGATTACAGGATGCTCCATTGCAAACCTGGTGACTGAAACATGCAGCCAATTTTAGGAGATGATACCACATTGATTTCTTTTGAAGATTTGAGTCATAGTTTTATGCTTTTCAGATTGTGAACTGTTGAGAGCCATGTTCTGTTGAGTAAATGTGCTTAGTGGGACATCTGCACTGGTTGCATGTATTGACAGATAAATATACTTAGATATATGCAGCATGTGCCACTGGCCATGATATTTGACTTTCCTGTGAGCTCTGGTTTCCTTCTGTGGCAAAAAAAATGATCCGTTCTATTTACTTCATGTCTATAATGGGGCAATGGCTTTCATAAACTTCAGAGTTAGGAAGATGAGAAAAGATTTCAGGATGGCCTTTTATAGATAGAATTATGGAAGGGGGCAAAATTTAACTCTTTGCATAGTCATGATAGCTAAATATGGTTATGGTCAGTTACAGAGAAGAGTGAAACACAGAAATTAAGCATATTAGATGGGGTGATTCTGTTAAGTCACAGAACTATGATTTGAGCTTCTAATGGACCAAAAGTCTACCACCACAAGCATTTTACTCCATTGTCCCAAAAAAGACATGGATGCTGCAATGTGCTATAGTTTAGAGGTCAACATGAATATGTTTTGAGAGGGGAGAAATTTTCTCTTCTGATTTCATCATTTGATCTTCTGGTGAACCTGAAAGATATCAGGGCTGCATTTTAATGTGGGTTTACACAGAAATGAGTGTTGCTTGTACAAATAGTATTAAAAGAGCACTACTTTACACTTGGCAACATTTTCCTCAAGAGTGAAGGTTTTCATCTTCAAGGTCAAACATCAAGGCAGATTTTTGCTCAACAATGAGTGCCTTAAAACTCTGCACAGCTCTATTTGAAATGAAGCCAAGTTTGTGAAAAAAATGCCCACTTCAAAACCTTAATGAAGGCAATTTGTCAACAATTTCACACATCATTTGCCCACAACCTTTGAAGAAATGGTTTCCCAATTTACCTTTTCCCCTGTGAACTTCAGATCACATGCATTTTAATGAACCATTAATCATCATCATGCCCAGAAACTGAGACAGAGGAAAAGCAATCTGAGAGATCCATGGAAATGTGTTCTATGCTCTTCCCCTTTACATAATGTCAGAGAAATGTGAACGGGATCTTAGGAGTCCTTGAGATCAGCTGCTGAGACCTGGGATGAATTTGTCTTATAAAAGGTTAGAAAAACCATAATATACTTTGCAGTGTATGGAACTTAGATGTCTAGAAATGTTATAGAAAAGTGAGAAAGGACAAAGGCAGAGGAAGTGCCATGGGCAGATGAATCCATGTTTTACTGAGGAACAGGAACAGCCTCGCCATGGCGTGGAGCCTTTAAATAATTAATGAGAAACTCTTTGCAAAGGACTTATTTATCAAATAGCTAACTGAAACCATTACCGGTGATCACAGCTTTTTACCAAGTGCCTGAGGGATACGATGGTGGAAAGTAATTAATAAGACCAAAAATAAGGTTTTCTGCTTCTAAGTGATATTGTTTATAAATCTGGGGCTCATAAAGTGTTATGCTGATTGTTGGAGGAGACATGGATGTTTCTGTTATTTTAGTTAATGGAAAAGGAGTAAGAATCCTTGGAACTTCAGCATTTACTACAGAAACCATTTTCTGCTACACTTCAACATGAAGTATAATGTCACAGTTACATGCATACATACATACATACATACATACATACATACATACATACATACTTACATACATATTTAGACCACATATAAGACTCAAGAACAACCTTGGCCTGGCCAAATAAGTGTGGCTTTCTAAGACAAGGTGAAAAGTCAGTAACCTAATATATGGGGATTCTCCAGAGAAGCAGAACCACCAGGCTACATATCTACTATCTATGTTTCTATCTATGCAGAAGTTTATTATGGGAATCATCTTATCTATTTTACAGGGACAAGACAATCTACAATATTCTAAAGACCCAGGTTCCAGTGATTATGAGTTCCAGAGTCCAAAGGCCATAAAGACCCATATGCCTCATCATTGAACTCAGCAGAACATAGGTGTGCCAGCACAAGAGTAGCAAGAGGAAAGATGTAGAGAAGAGAAAACAAGGGAAAGGAGAGAGGGGGAAGGAGGAGAGAAAAGAAAAGGAGAATCCATCTTTTTAAACCCTCAATGGGTTGGCTGATGCCCTTCCTATATTGGTGAAGAAAAATTGTCACAAAAATATTTAGAAACATTGTTGCCTCAGCTACCAAAGCATCACTTAACACAGTCCTTCTGACATAGAAATCTAACCCTGATACCTCCTTAGCTGTGTAGTTTAGAATAAAGTGGGGAGCAAGGAGAAATGGAGAAACACTTGGAAAGGTCGTGATGTGCCTTCTCTGTAATTATCTAGCTAACATGAAATAATGGGTGAGGCCTTGTGACAACATGACTGGGTAAAAGGGATGCTCTGAAAGCTGATAAAACACTTTCTGGATAGAGTATGAGGATGGGCACTTTGAAGGCATTGCTTCATTTTTTTCAGAAATGTGTTATTTGGCCATTTAAACTACAATCACTCACAATACCAGCAGAATAATTTGCTCTGTGTATATTATATAAGTAGATATATGTTTTGTGAATTATATTTCAAAAGACCTGTTTGAATGTGACATAATAGAAGAAAATGTTTATAGCTTTTATACCAAAAAGTGAGGAGAATGAAAATACATCTGAGACTCTTATTTTTATATCTCTACCTGACTGACTTCTATTCCTATATAAAGAGGTATAATGAGCAATGGAAACACTGCATATTAACTAATCAACAACTGTGAGGCCTCTGTCTTGACTTGAGTTAGTGAAATCAGGTGATGACAGGTTATAGAGGGCTTTCGTCAGGAAATTTCTCAATCCCAGCATATGTAATCAGTAGCTGACTTCCAGGATAAATACAGCGATTCCCTTGGGTCACACATAATAGTCAGAGACTGGATAAAAATCACCAAGTTCTGAGCTGGAGATAAGATCACAAGAAATAATTCTGAGTAGCTATCAATAATCAAAACCCACCGCTTTTGATTTTGCTGTTCAGTTTTACTCAACACAGTAATTTAACCCAAGAATTCTGTGTCTCCCAGGCACACATGGGCTGCACTGACCATTGCTCCATCTTCATGATAAGTATGAAAATATAAAACATGAAACAAAGGATCCCATGTGGGCTTCATAGTGACATAATTTAAGGTGCATTTCTACTCCACCATAAACTTATAGTTTCAAAGGGAAATAGCCAACTTGGTAGAGGGGCACATAGAAGCTTAGAAGCTTTCTGTTCTTTCTTATTTCTATGTGTGTAAAGTCTGTTTATTGTGGAGATCACTCAGTACCAGGGTTCTCCCAGTACAGGTCTAAAGTGCCCGAGCTCATGGCTACTTGGTATTAGTGTTCCTATGTCGCTCTAGCATCCTAAGATGAAGACTCAGTGGTGGGAACCCGCGATTTGCTTTGCTGTGACATGGCACCACAGTCTTAGAAGGAAAAATATTATCAGTCCAAAATGTACCGCCAATTATATAATTTTAATGTTTCAACCCTTTCTTAATGACTCTTCGTGGGCATATAAGATCATTTTGAAAATTTAATGTCTTACTTTTCTCATTCTTGTGACAAAAATACTTAATTAGAGCAATTTGATGGGGGAAGAAGTTGTTAGGACTCACAGTTTGAAGGAGGTGTTGTCTACCACAGCTTGGAAGACATTGCAATGGGAACTCCAGGAAGCTGGCCATACAAGCTCTGCAGTCTGGATGCAAGATGGAAGGTAGGGCAATATTGGCGTTTTCCTCTTCGTCTGTGTGACACCCTGGTCGGTGCAAACTTAGACCTGCGTTCATGTCTGGTCTTAAGCAGTGTTATGGATAGTTATGTATTCTTATTGCTTGTTTGAGAACAGTAAGGATATATCACACGTTCTCTGCTACCTTGTTCTCTATCCCAATGAATATGCATTCTTTCAGTTGTAAAACACTCTCCAAGGAGTCTAGATGGAGACTCAAAAGGGTTCTGAATATAGTGCTCCAAGTTGGTATTTGGGCTGTACTCTATCTTACTGTGTGCTACATAGTTTCTTTCTTATTTAATTATGTCACTTCATGTACTCACACACAGAGTATTTCATCATAAACTCCACAAGCAGTAGAACACTCAAGAAGTTTCCAAAGCTCAGAAGACATACAGGAATATGACCTTCTCTACGCTATTAGTCTTACTGGTGAACAATTTCTTAACCAAGCAATGACCAACAACAGGGGCAAGTGTTTGTACATAAGACCTACAAGTCCATGGTAGGTTGAAATAGAACGTGGATGACCAAATGGTAAAATAGCATTCCTCTCCTTTTGTGTAACACCATGTAAACTAAACCACATGTGCACACTGTAACTAGTTTCTCACTTTTCACAATTCTATAGTCAATCAAAACCAATGTCACAAGGAGCCCACCAGAGGTATTCCCTCAGACATAAATTTTAGCCAATTGAAAGTATTTATTTTGTCCATCTGGGACAATACCCAGGTAATCCAGACCTAAATGGAGTCTCATGCATTTAGAGTAAGAGGCTTTTGAAGGCAACATTCGCAACCTGGTATCTTGCTCTATAGTTAGGAAGAGGAAGAGGTTTTGTTCAAGCAAGCAGTTTAAGAGAAGTTCAGTTAGCTGAGGTCTGTTGACCTCAGGTTCACAGAATAGTGTTGGATAATTTTCCATAGGCTTCTCCATAAAGAAGATACAATTTTAGTTAAATCTGAAATGCCTCAGCAAGAACAACAGGTGGAGGATCTCTGTGCTACCACTTCCTGTCATATCAATATATCTTAAATGTAAAACAAGAAAAGGCACTATATCATTCTGATGTGAACACATTTACATGAACATCATATTATATGAAAGAAGGAAGATGTTCTGATAAGCACATTAGTGATCATAATGACAGAGTATTAACCTGACTCAGTGTCTTTCAATATTTCTGCTTCCATACAGCACGCTCTGCAGCACATGGTTTTAGGGCCGTGTTTCTGACAGATACTCTGTAAGTCTGAAATACATCTATTTGTGCAGAGTCTCTTGAAACTGCTGAAGAAAGGAAATACTCTGCTGCCCATAAAAGCCTTTAAAAGATCTGAACCAACTGTTATTTTCATTGTTTCAAAATAACATCACATACTTTCTGCCAAACTCTCTTGGTTCAAAGTCATGACAAAAACATTCACAAGGAAATATGGCTTCAGAAACAGTCTAGTAAAGGGGCCATGGTCCTTTTGGTTTATCAGCATTCCAAAGTGCACAGTACTCAACCACAGTGTATTAGAAGAAGGGGCTACCATCCATGCATCTATAATGACATTAATATGATATTTCTGTGGTTAATGGTGGGCAGATGTCATGACAGAAGGCCAAGCAGCAGTTCAACAAAACGTCAAGCCCTGCAAACAAGTTTGCAAGATTGCAGAATTACAACAAAAGAAGTAGCTATTTTAAACTGTGTTTATCAAGAGGTTGCTATTGAGTTTCAGATTTTTGCCCCTGTCTATTGTTTGTGGTGTTGCTAATTGACATTTTTCCTTGCCAGTACCATTCTCTCAGCTTTTAAAAATTTCCACTTACCCAAATGTGATGCCTCTAAGTAAGACTCATTCTGTTTCAAGTTGAGAAGTTTAGCTAATTTAAGGGCTGTAAGGAGTCTTTTTCTAAAAAATTAACTAGTCTAATTTTCTCATCTTAAGTGATGTGGTCAATGTGCTATAGCGTTTTAAAGTAGAGTTCTGTCTTCCTTCCAGATCTTCCATTCTGGGACATACTATTAGAATGCTATTGCAAGCATGTGGGTAATTCCTGCAAGAAACTATAGAAAATAAAACCACTCATTTTCACCAGCAGATTTCTGAGTACTTCTTTTCATTTAAAAACACTATATCTTCAATATATGTTATCAAGATGGATTAAACCTTTGAGGGAAAATTGAAAAACAAAACAGGGTAAGCAATTAGATTTACCTGGAAATAAGAAAAATGGCATACTTATCATGCCTCTCCAGATGACAGCAGCCTGGAGGAAAAACAATTTGGAAAGAGCTGCCACAAGATGTTTCCTTGTGATTCAGGCTGTGCCCACAGAATTGCAAGAAATTTAGACTCCTTCATTCTTCTCATTACCTCATCACCTCATTAGGGGACAGGGTTTATAGAAGTACCCTTTCCTGTCCCTCCAGCATCCATGATAAATGGACGAATTCTTACTCTAAAAGCTGTCACATCTACGGATTAGTTTCAGGGGCATCTCCTGTATTCTACTGGAAAGGAAAGTTAAGGACCAGAAAGTGATGTTTGCCTATGATCCAGTATTTTGGAGGCTGAGACAGAGGATTACTATGAATTCAAGATCAACTTGGGATACTAGCAAGATCTTAAATTGTCTCAGAAAGAGAAAGGGGAGAGTGTTGGCCAACCTGGAATAGTAGTGAGGACTTAAATTGTCTCAGAAAGAGAAAGGGGAGAGTGTTGGCCAACCTGGAATAGTAGTGAGGACTTAAATTGTCTCAGAAAGAGGGGCACAGTGTTGGAATGGTTTGGATTATTCTCTGCTAATGTAATCATCAGAAATCATAGCAAGGATTCACCAGCCTTCTTACATGGGGCAACTTGAGGGAGAAAGTTCAAAGCTTGCAATTGGAAGAATTTGCCTCACACAATCCAACCCAAGTAGAAGAAAACAAACTTGAGGCTGAGTTTTTAGCTCATTGATCTCTTGGGAGTCATCTGACATAATTCTGTTGTCATCAGTGAGACCAAAGTGGGCACAAATCTTGCACCTTTCCCTTCAGTTTAAGAGAAAATGAGTGATTTGGGAGAACTTATGAGCTAGTTCCAGGAAAGAAGCAACTACCATCTGCAGAATGAACACACAAAACCCCAACAGGGGAGGCAGACAGGACTGCTTTTATAGGTGGACATAATGAGGCATTTGAGGCTGAAGACAATGAGTTTGAAAGGGAAGTGAAGGATGAACGAGATTGCAGAAAGGGAGGGCTATTAAGGATACTGGATTCCTAAAGCACTTGCTTAACATCTATTCTATGGGAGGTTTCCCTTTTCTTGTATGAATTGAACTAATTAGACAAGGATCTTGGTCTTGCCATCCAATGTGGTCTGACTCCTTCTGGATTTCCTGCATCTACATGAGATGGGATTCATCTAAGTGGAGAGATGATTGTAAGACTTAGAAAGAACCTGACATCTTCCATGTTCTTCCTGACCTAAGGGTCTTCCTGACCTAAAGTGACAGAAGAAGGAAGGAACAATCTAGGAGCATTTCTCTGTCATTTTTTTCACATTCTCCTGGTCTTTCTCCCTCCCTCTTAGAGGCTACTTTAGACAAAATTTTGTTATTCCAGGGAGTGATTAAGATTACAATCAATGCAGATGATATCTGTGGGCAGCAAAGGTAGATTAGTTTATAAAGCTTTATAATAGATCATTGCTGAAGAAATAGCAGTTGTAAATAACATGAATTTATTCTAGAAGACAGAAATCCAAAATTGTTTTCTCTAGGCAAATGTCAAAGTATCAGAAAGCCAGTGTACCTCAAGTTTCTACAAAGGAATCTATCTTCTTGTCTTTCCTATCTCCTAGGGCCTCTGTTTTTATAGACCTTGGTTATCTTTTTTTCTTTTTTCGATATTCTTTTATTTGAATTTCAAATGTTCTCCCCTTTCCCAGTTTCCCTTCCAGAAACATGCTATATTCCCCTGCTTCTATGAGGGTACTCCCCCACTCACCCATCCACTCCCTCCCATTCACCCACTTCCTCCCCTCTCCTCACTCTGACATTCCCCTACACTAGAACATTGAGCCTTTTCAGGACCAAGGGCCTCTCTTTCCATTGATGCCCAACAAGGCCATCCTCTGCTACATATGTAGCTGGAGCCATAAATCCATCAATGTGTACTCTTGGGATGGTGGTTTAGTCCCTGGGAGCTCTGGGAGTCTGGTTGGGTGATATTGTTGTTCTTCTTATGAGTGTGCAAACCCCTTCAGCTCTTTAAGCCCTTTAAATCCTCCACTGGGGATGCTGTTCTCAGGTCAATGGTTGGCTGTGACCATCTGCCTCTCTATTTGTCAGGCTCTAGCAGAGCCTCTCAGGAGACAGCTATATCAGGCTCCTCTCAGCATGCACCTCTTGGCATCCCCAATAGTGACTGGGTTTGGTGACTGCATGTGGGATGGATCCCCATGGGTGGTAGTCTCTCAGTGGCCTTTCTTTTAGTATTCTCCATATTTTGTCTCCATATTTCCTCCAGTGAGTATTTTTGTTCCCCCTTCTATGAAGGACTGAAGCCTCCACACTTTGGATTTCCTTCTTGAGCTTCATGTGGTCTGTGAATTGTATCTTGGGTATTTGGAGTACCATATCTCTTCTTTGTGATTGAGTTACCTCACTCGGGATGACTTTTTTTCTAGTTCCATTCATCTGCCTAACAATTTCATGAAGTCACTGTTTTTGATAGCTGAGTAATATTCCATTGTGTAGATGTACCACATTTTCTGTATCCATTCCTCTGTTGAAGGGCATCTGGGTTCTTTCCAGCTTCTGGCTATTATAAATAAGGCTACTATGAACATAGTGGAGCATGTGTCCTTGTTATATGTTGGAGCATCTTTTGGGTATATCCCTAGGAGAGGTATAGCTGGGTCCTCAGGTAGTACTATGTCCAATTTTCTGAGAAACCTCCAGATTGACTTCCAGAGTGGTTATACCAGCTTGCAATCCCACTAACAATGGAGGAGTGTAGCTCTTTTTCCACATCCTCAACAGCATCTGCTGTCACCTGAGTTTTTTATCTTAGCCATTCTGAATGGTGTGAGGTGGGATCTCAGGGTTGTTTCGATTTGTATTTCCCTGATGACAAGGGATGTTGAACATTTCTTTTTTTTTTCTTCAGCAACAGATTTTTTTTTATTATTATTAACTTGAGTATTTCTTATATACATTTCGAGTGTTATTCCCTTTCCCAGTTTCCGGGCAAACATCTCCCTCCCCCCTCCCCCCTCCCCTTTCTTATCGGTGTTCCCCTCCCCACCCTCCCCCCATTGTCCCCCTCCCCCCAACAGTCTAGTTCACTGGGGGTTCAGTCTTAGCAGGACCCAGGGCTTCCCCTTCCACTGGTGCTCTTACTAGGATATTCATTGCTACCTATGAGGTCAGAGTCCAGGGTCAGTCCATGTATAGTCTTTAGGTAGTGGCTTAGTTCCTGGAAGCTCTGGTTGCTTAGCATTGTTGTTCATATGGGGTCTCGAGCCCCTTCAAGATCTTCCAGTTCTTTCTCTGATTCCTTCAACGGGGGTCCTATTCTCAGTTCAGTGGTTTGCTGTTGGCATTCGCCTCTGTATTTGCTGTATTCTGACTGTGTCTCTCAGGAGCGATCTACATCCGGCTCCTGTCGGTCTGCACTTCTTTGCTTCATCCATCTTGTCTAATTGGATGGCTGTATATGCATGGGCCACATGTGGGGCAGACTCTGAATGGGTGTTCCTTCAGTCTCTGTTTTAATCTTTGCCTCTCTCTTCCCTGCCAAGGGTATTCTTGTTCCCCTTTTAAAGAAGGAGTGAACCATTCACATTTTGATCATCTGTCTTGAGTTTCATTTGTTCTAGGCATTTAGGGTAATTCAAGCATTTGGGCTAATAGCCACTTATCAGTGAGTGCATACCATGTATGTCTTTCTGTGTTTGGTTAGCTCACTCAGGATGATGTTTTCCAGTTCCAGCCATTTGCCTACGAATTTCATAAAGTCGTTGTTTTTGATAGCTGAGTAATATTCCATTGTGTAGATGTACCACATTTTCTGTATCCATTCCTCTGTTGAAGGGCATCTGGGTTCTTTCCAGCTTCTGGCTATTATAAATAAGGCTGCAATGAACATAGTGGAGCACGTGTCTTTTTTATATGTTGGGGCATCTTTTGGGTATATGCCCAAGAGAGGTATAGCTGGATCCTCAGGCAGTTCAATGTCCAATTTTCTGAGGATCCTCCAGACTGATTTCCAGAATGGTTGTACCAGTTTGCAATCCCACCAACAATGGAGGAGTGTTCCTCTTTCTCCACATCCTCGCCAGCATCTGCTGTCCCCTGAGTTTTTGATCTTAGCCATTCTCACTGGTGTGAGGTGAAATCTCAGGGTTGTTTTGATTTGCATTTCCCTTATGACTAAAGATGTTGAACATTTCTTTAGGTGTTACTCCGCCATTCGGCATTCCTCAGCTGTGAATGCTTTGTTTAGCTCTGAGCCCCATTTTTTAATAGGGTTATTTGTTTCCCTGTGGTCTAACTTCTTGAGTTCTTTGTATATTTTGGATATAAGCCCTATATCTGTTGTAGGATTGGTAAAGATCTTTTCCCAATCTGTTGGTTGCCGTTTTGTCCTAACCACAGTGTCCTTTGCCTTACAGAAGCTTTGCAGTTTTATGAGATCCCATTTGTCGATTCTTGATCTTAGAGCGTAAGCCATTGGTGTTTTGTTCAGGAAATTTTTTCCAGTGCCCATGTGTTCCAGATGCTTCCCTAGTTTTTCTTCTATTAGTTTGAGTGTGT
Organism: Rattus norvegicus; assembly: GCF_021556685.1. Lineage (NCBI taxonomy): Eukaryota > Metazoa > Chordata > Mammalia > Rodentia > Muridae > Rattus > Rattus norvegicus. Next base: position 79,369,684 of record NC_141535.1, read on the forward strand.
CTGCTTTGATGTGGAGGTCCTTGATCCACTTGGACTTAAGCTTTGTACAGAGTGATAAGCATGGATCGATCTGCATTCTTCTACATGTTGACCTCCAGTTGAACCAGCACCATTTGCTGAAAATGCTATCTTTTTTCCATTGGATGGTTTTGGCTCCTTTGTCAAAAATCAAGTGACCATATGTGTGTGGGTTCATTTCTGGGTCTTCAATTCTATTCCATTGGTCTATCTGTCTGTCTCTGTACCAATACCATGCAGTTTTTATCACTATTGCTCTGTAATACTGCTTGAGTTCAGGGATAGTGATTCCCCCTGAAGTCCTTTCATTGTTGAGGATAGTTTTAGCTATCCTGGGTTTTTTGTTATTCCAGATGAATTTGCAAATTATTCTATCTAACTCTTTGAAGAATTGGATTGGTATTTTGATGGGGATTGCATTGAATCTGTAGATTGCTTTTGGTAAAATGGCCATTTTTACTATATTAATCCTGCCAATCCATGAGCATGGGAGATCTTTCCATCTTCTGAGGTCTTCTTCAATTTCCTTCTTCAGTGTCTTGAAGTTCTTATTGTACAGATCTTTTACTTGCTTTGTTAAAGTCACACCGAGGTACTTTATATTATTTGGGTCTATTATGAAGGGTGTCGTTTCTCTAATTTCTTTCTCGGCTTGTTTCTCTTTTGTGTAGAGGAAGGCAACTGATTTATTTGAGTTAATTTTATACCCAGCCACTTTGCTGAAGTTGTTTATCAGCTTTAGTAGTTCTCTGGTGGAACTTTTGGGATCACTTAAATATACTATCATATCATCTGCAAATAGTGATATTTTGACTTCTTCTTTTCCCATCTGTATCCCCTTGACATCCTTTTGTTGTCTGATTGCTCTGGCTAGAACTTCAAGAACTATATTGAATAAATAGGGAGAGAGTGGGCAGCCTTGTCTAGTCCCTGATTTTAGTGGGATTGCTTCAAGTTTCTCTCCATTTAGTTTAATGTTAGCAACTGGTTTGCTGTATATGGCTTTTACCATGTTCAGGTATGGGCCTTGAATTCCTATTCTTTCCAGGACTTTTATCATGAAGGGGTGTTGAATTTTGTCAAATGCTTTCTCAGCATCTAATGAAATGATCATGTGGTTTTGTTCTTTCAGTTTGTTTATATAATGGATCACGTTGATGGTTTTCCGTATATTAAACCATCCCTGCATGCCTGGGATGAAGCCTACTTGATCATGGTGGATGATTGTTTTGATGTGCTCTTGGATTCGGTTTGCCAGAATTTTGTTGAGTATTTTTGCGTCGATATTCATAAGGGAAATTGGTCTGAAGTTCTCTTTCTTTGTTGTGTCTTTGTGTGGTTTAGGTATAAGAGTAATTGTGGCTTCGTAGAAGGTATTCGGTAGTGATCCATCTGTTTCAATTTTGTGGAATAGTTTGGATAATATTGGTATGAGGTCTTCTATGAAGGTTTGATAGAATTCTGCACTAAACCCGTCTGCACCTGGGCTCTTTTTGGTTGGGAGACCTTTAATGACTGCTTCTATTTCCTTAGGAGTTATGGGGTTGTTTAACTGGTTTATCTGTTCCTGATTTAACTTCGGTACCTGGTATCTGTCTAGGAAATTGTCCATTTCCTGAAGATTTTCAAGTTTTGTTGAATATAGGTTTTTGTAGTAAGATCTGATGATTTTTTGAATTTCCTCTGAATCTGTTGTTATGTCTCCCTTTTCATTTCTGATTTTGTTAATTTGGACGCACTCTCTGTGTCCTCTCATAAGTCTGGCTAAGGGTTTATCAACTTGTTGATTTTCTCAAAGAACCAACTTTTGGTTCTGTTGATTCTTTTTATGGTCCTTTTTGTTTCTACTTGGTTGATTTCAGCTCTGAGTTTGATTATTTCCTGCCTTCTACTCCTCCTGGGTTTATTTGCTTCTTTTTGTTCTAGAGCTTTTAGGTGTGCTGTCAAGCTGCTGACATATGCTCTTTCCTGTTTCTTTCTGCAGGCACTCAGCGCTATGAGTTTTCCTCTTAGCACAGCTTTCATTGTGTCCCATAAGTTTGGGTATGTTGTACCTTCATTTTCATTAAATTCTAAAAAGTTTTTAATTTCTTTCTTTATTTCTTCCTTGACCAGGTTATCATTGAGTAGAACATTGTTCAATTTCCAAGTATATGTGGACATTCTTCCTTGATTGTTATTGAAGACCAGTTTTAGGCCGTGGTGGTCCGATAGCATGCATGGGATTATTTCTATCTTTCTGTACCTGTTGAGGCCCGTTTTTTGACCAATTATATGGTCAATTTTGGAGAAAGTACCATGAGGAGCTGAGAAGAAGGTATATCCTTTTGCTTTAGGATAGAATGTTCTATAAATATCCGTTAGGTCCATTTGGCTCATGACTTCTCTTAGTCTGTCTACATCTCTGTTTAATTTCTGTTTTCATGATCTGTCCATTGATGAGAGTGGGGTGTTGAAATCTCCCACTATTATTGTGTGAGGTCCAATGTGTGTTTTGAGCTTTAGTAAGGTTTCTTTTACATATGTAGGTGCCCTTGTATTTGGGGCATAGATATTTAGGATTGAGACTTCATCTTGGTGGATTTTTCCTTTGATGAATATGAAGTGTCCTTCCTTATCTTTTTTGATGACTTTTAGTTGAAAATTGATTTTATTTGATATTAGAATGGCTACTCCAGCTTGCTTCTTCTGACCATTTGCTTGGAAAGTTGTTTTCCAGCCTTTCACTCTGAGGTAGTGTCTGTCTTTGTCTCTGAGGTGTGTTTCCTGTAGGCAGCAGAATGCAGGGTCCTCGTTGAGTATCCAGTTTGTTAATCTATGTCTTTTTATTGGGGAGTTGAGGCCATTGATGTTGAGAGATATTAAGGAATAGTGGTTATTGCTTCCCGTTATATTCATATTTGGATGTGAGGTTATGTTTGTGTGCTTTCATTCTCTTTGTTTTGTTGCCAAGACGATTAGTTTCTTGCTTCTTCTAGGGTATAGCTTGCCTCCTTATGTTGGGCTTTACCATTTATTATCCTTTGTAGTGCTGGATTTGTAGAAAGATATTGTGTAAATTTGGTTTTGTCATGGAATATCTTGGTTTCTCCATCTATGTTAATTGAGAGTTTTGCAGGATACAGTAACCTGGGCTGGCATTTGTGTTCTCTTAGGGTCTGTATGACATCAGTCCAGGATCTTCTGGCCTTCATAGTTTCTGGCGAGAAGTCTGGTGTGATTCTGATAGGTCTGCCTTTATATGTTACTTGACCTTTTTCCCTTACTGCTTTTAATATTCTTTCTTTATTTTGTGCATTTGGTGTTTTGACTATTATGTGACGGGAGGTGTTTCTTTTCTGGTCCAATCTATTTGGAGTTCTGTAGGCATCTTGTATGCCTATGGGTATCTCTTTTTTTAGGTTAGGGAAGTTTTCTTCTATGATTTTGTTGAAGATATTTACTGGTCCTTTGAGCTGGGAGTCTTCACTCTCTTCTATACCTATTATCCTTAGGTTTGATCTTCTCATTGAGTCCTGGATTTCCTGTATGTTTTGGACCAGTAGCTTTTTCCGCTTTACATTATCTTTAACAGTTGAGTCGATGATTTCTATGGAATCTTCTGCTCCTGAGATTCTCTCTTCCATCTCTTGAATTCTGTTGGTGAGGCTTGTATCTACAGCTCCTTGTCTCTTCTTTTGGTTTTCTATATCCAGGGTTGTTTCCATGTGTTCTTTCTTGATTGCTTCTATTTCCATTTTTAATTCCTTCAACTGTTTGATTGTGTTTTCCTGTAATTCTTTCAGGGATTTTTGCGATTCCTCTCTGTAGGCTTCTACTTGTTTATTAATGTTTTCCTGTGTTTCCCTAAGTGTGTTCATGTCTTTCTTGAAGTCCTCCAGCATCATGATCAAATATGATTTTGAAACTAGATCTTGCTTTTCTGGTGTGTTTGGATATTCCATGTTTGTTTTGGTGGGAGAATTGGGCTCCGATGATGGCGTGTAGTCTTGGTTTCTGTTGCTTGGGTTCCTGCGCTTGCCTCTAGCCATCAGATTATCTCTAGTGTTACTTTGTTCTGCTATTTCTGACAGTGGCTAGACTGTCCTATAAGCCTGTGTGTCAGGAGTGCTGTAGACCTGTTTTCCTCTCTTTCAGTCAGTTATGGGGACAGAGTGTTCTGCTTTAGGGCGTGTAGTTTTTCCTCTCTATAGGTCTTCAGCTGTTCCTGTGGGCCTGTGTCTTGAGTTCACCAGGCAGCTTTCTTGCAGCAGACAAGTTGGTCTTACCTGTGGTCCCGAGTCTCAAGTTTGCTCGCGGGGTGCTGCCCAAGGGCTCTCTGCGGCGGCAGCAACCAGGAAGACCTGTGCCGCCCCTTCCGGGAGCTTCAGTGCACCAGGGTTCCAGATCTTTGGTGTTTTCCTCTGGCGTCCGAGATGTATGTACAGAGAGCAGTCTGTTCTGGTTTCCCAGGCTTGTCTGCCTCTCTGAAGGTTCAGCTCTCTCTGCGGCGGCAGCAACCTGAACATTTCTTTAGGTGCTTCTTGGCCATTCAATATTCTTCATTTGAGAATTCTTTGTTTACCTCTAAATCCCATTTTAATAGGGTTATTTGATTCTTTGGAGGCTAACTTCTTGAGTTCGTTGTATATAATGGATTTTAGCCCTCTATCAGACGTAGGATTCATAAAGATCTTTTCCCAATCTGTTGGTTGCTGTTTTGTGTTAATGACAATGTCCTTTGCCTTATAGAAGCTTTGTAAGTTTATGAGGTCCCATTTGTAGATTCTTGATCTTAGAGTATAAGCCATTAGTGTTCTGATCAGGAAAATTTCCCCTGTGTCCATTTGTTTGAGGCTCTTCCCTACTTACACTTTTATTAGTTTGAGTGTATCTGGTTTTATGTGGAGGTCCTTGATCCACTTGGACTTTGTTCTATGAAGCCACAATTATGCTCGGACCTAAGCCACAAAAAGACCCAACAAAGAAAGAGAACTTCAGACCAATTTCCCTTATGAATGTCGATTCCAAAATACTCAATAAAATTCTCGCAAACCAAATCCAAGAACACATCTAAATGACCATCCATCATGATCAAGTAGGCTTCATCTCAGGGATGCAGGGATGGTTCAACAAATCCCTGCACAACATAATCTACTATATAAAAAAAACTCAAAGGAAAAGACCACATAATCATCTCATTAGATGCTGAGAAAGCATTTGACAGAATTCAAATCTTTTCATGGTAAAAGTCTTGGAAAGATCAGAAATTCTAGGCCCATACCTAAACATGGTAAAAGCAATATACAGCAACCCAGTAGCCTACATCAAACTAAGTGGAGAGGACCTTGAAGCAATCCCACTAAAATCAGAGACTAGATAAGGCTGTCTACTCTCTCCCTACTTACTCAATATAATACTCAACATCCTAGCCAGAGCAATCAGACAACAAAAGGAAGTCAAAGGGATATAAATTGGAAAGGAAGAAATCAAAATATCGATGATATAATAGTATACTTAAGTGCCCCCAAAAATTCCGTAAGAGAACTCCTAAACAAATGAAAAGTGGCTGGATATAAAGTTATCTCAAACAAATCAGTAGCCTTTCTCTAATCAAAGGATAAACAGGCTTAGAAAGAAATTAGAGAAATGACACACCAGTCACAAAGAATATAAAATACCTTGTGTAATTCTAACCAAGCAAGGGAAAGATATGTATGACATGAACTTCATGACTCTGAAGAAAGAAATTAAAGATGTTCTCTGAAGATGGAGAGACCTCCCATGCTCATGGATTGGCAGGATTAATATAGCAAAAATGGCCATCTTGCTGAAAGCAATCTACAGATTCAATGCAATGCCCATCAAAATTTTAACTCAATATTTCACAGAGTTAGAAAGAGCAATTTTCAAATTCATTTGAAATAACAAAAAACCCAGGATAGCAAAAACTGTTCCTACCAATAAATGAACTTCTTCAGGAATCACCATCTCTAACCTCCAGCTATATTACAGAGCAATAGTCATAAAAATTGTACGGTATTGGTACAGAGACAGGCAGGTAGCTCAATGGAATAGAATTGAAGACCCAAAAATGAACCCACACACCTATGGTAAATTGATCTTTGACAAAAGATCTAAAACAATCAAATTGAAAAAAGACAGCATTTTCAACAAATGATGCAGTTCAACTGGAGATCAGAATGTAGAATGCAAATTGATCCATTCTTATCGCCTTGTACAAAGACTCGATCTACCTTAAAGCTAGTAGCCAATCTTATCTTCTTTTGTCTCTAACCATTGCTCTAATTCTTATACTTTCCTTCCCAGAGTTTGAAATTTCTGTTTCCTTCTTAAAAAACAAAGCAAAACACTTATCATCTACCCAAATAATCCATGGTACATATCCCTTATCTAAAGACTCTTAGATAATTACTTCCATCCAGTCTTTTACTATATAAAGTATTTTAATATTCATGGGATGTTTCATTTCAGCATTCATGTCAGGACCATGATTTAGCCTATCTAGGGTCTATGCAGTAGGTTAAATCCCCTTATGAACAAAGTTCTACTTTGTAAAGGTGACTATGTTGACACAGTCCAATGCTGTCTATTCATAATTCCATAGAAAAAACAGGCATAGAACACCATGAACAGCCACAGGGGAGGTGTCAGTGAGACAGGAGGGCAGGACAGTATAGGCTACAAGCCTTTGTTGAGGCTTCCATGGAAAAGCAAGGCAAGGCAGAGTAGATTGAATTTTTGGCACACTTTGCCTGGAGGGCTCTTTTCTAGGTGTCTAGTATATGGTCCAGAACAGCAGAGTACTGCTCACTGAGGTCTAGCACCTGCTCCAGGGCAGCTGAGAACTGCTCACTGAAGTACACATGACAGACAGCAGGTGTCAAACTTTCCTTATCTGTTTTTCACACCAAAGCTTGTTCCGAGCTAAGTTAGTTGATGTCTCTTTAGGAACTGATTATTTCCAAGTAAGGATAGTCTGTATTTAGCCAGAAAGGGTTTTTTAAGATATTGAAATACAATAATACAAAGAACTTTTTTCAAAAAACCAACACATCCTCTACATTTAAGACTAAAAAGGAGTTGCACTGCCTCAGGACTTGAGCAATGGAGGACCTGTGTTTCATGTCTTAGTTGCCCAGGATACTGCTTCCTTCCTAATGTTCAGTACTTGGGCTGATGATCACACTCTGTATAAGTGTTTGTCTTACCATCATCCCCATTATCAGAGCAAATACCTTAGAAACACACCTTTCAATGTCACAGAATCACTTTAGTAGAACATGTAAAACTGCTCTTCATTTAGCATGAAAGAATTGGACAAATTTCCAGAAATGTGTTCTCCAGGAGAATCATTTCTGTGCAAGGAGAAATCTGTTATGTAGTTCAACAATCCTCTGTATAGGCCTTTACCAGCCCCTTGATCTACTGCCCCCGTGAGGATTCAAGATGAGTTTGTCTAATGTTGAAACATAGAACCAGATGATTATGTTTGTTTCTTTAAGTGGTCATAGTTGGTGAGGGACAAGAACAAGGCAAACCTTGCTTGAACTCAATTACAGAAGATTACTTATTTTAAACATGTAATTCGAAAAATATCTGTAATAGGTATCAAACAAGAACAGCTTTCAAAACTATATCAAGTGTGTATTATAATAAAAATATCACACAGACACATGATACATGGAATATTTTTCAGTCATAGATTAGCATGTGTATTGATTCTGCTCTGAAAATTACTTAATAAACTTCTCATAATGATAATAAATTTTAGGTTATACTCCCAAAACATATTTACACATGCCCTAACCATCCCTGATATATGAAAGCCACATTGATCCAACATCTATCGTCCTACTAATGGTCTAAACCAGGACTCCAGAGTGAGGGTGGTAAGGGTGAACAGATATTATCTTTTAAATACATTTAAAAATCTTATTTCTTATTATTTCATTCAGTGATTTTTTAAAACACAATTATCTTTATTCTTTTTTTATATTTTTTTTATTAACTTGAGTATTTCTTATATACATTTCAAGTGTTATTCCCTTTCCTGGTATCCGGGCAAACATCCCCCTCCCCCCTCCCCTTCCTTATGGGTGTTCCCCTCCCAACCCTCCCCCCATTGCCGCCCTCCCCCCACCAGTCTAGTTCACTGGGGGTTCAGTCTTAGCAGGACCCAGGGCTTCCCCTTCCACTGGTGCTCTTACTAGGATATGCATTGCTACCTATGAGGTCAGAGTCCAGGGTCAGTCCATGTATAGTCTTTGGGTAGGGGCTTAGTCCCTGGAAGCTCTGGTTGCTTGGCATTGTTGTACATATGGAGTCTCGAGCCCCTTCAAGCTCTTCCAGTTCTTTCTCTGATTCCTTCAACGGGGGTCCTATTCTCAGTTCAGTGGTTTGCTGCTGGCATTCGCCTCTGTATTTGCTGTATTCTGGCTGTGTCTCTTAGGAGCGATCTACATCCGGCTCCTGTCGGTCTGCACTTCTTTGCTTCATCCATCTTGTCTAATTGGGTGGCTATATATGTATGGGCCACATGTGGGGCAGACTCTGAATGGGTGTTCCTTCAGTCTCTGTTTTAATCTTTGCCTCTCTCTTCCCTGCCAAGGGTATTCTTGTTCCCCTTTTAAAGAAGGAGTGAAGCATTCACATTTTGATCATCCGTCTTGAGTTTCAATTATCTTTATTCTTGATAATTCCACGCATGTATACATGAAATATGATCTTATCACATGTAACTATTGTATTCTCCTAATTCATACATCCCACATTTCATGCCTTTTCTTTTTTCTTTTCTTTCCTTTTCTTTTCTTTTCTTTTCTTTTCTTTTGAATAGCCCATTAAGTCCATTTCATGCTGCCCATATGAATATGGGTATGGAACCACCCTCTGGAGCACAGGGACACTCAGAATGAATCAGTTCTGCCTGCTCACAGAGTCTCTGTACCCTGAGGCTCTGCTCACACTTCCCCAGTTTCTTTAATTCCAGGTACTGGCAGGGAAGTGGTCCCAGACCATCAGCCAAAACACATATTGTATTCAATGAACTAACTCTAGAGATAGAAGTTCTAGTGCAGAAATCAAAGCACTGTGGAAATCAAATACACATTTCCTTCAAAATCACTAATTATGTAATAAGAGACACATGTGAGAATGACATTGTAGAACTTCAAGCAACTCACTTAAGAAATGATTTTAGCTATATTCAAACAACTCTAAAACATTATTATGATTGTATTCAAAAGAACATTAATTAAACACAGGAAAAGTACATTCAATAATAGAATTACTGATGAAATGATGTTGGAAATGACTGTTTGACAGATAAAAACCTCAGTGAAAAGCTTCACCAGCAGATGATCATATAGGAAACATGATATTAAGGATTATAGACCAGGAAGAGAAGTTGTATAATTTATCAGAGGTCAATGATAATTTATAAAAGTCAGAAAGAGAAGATAGGAGAAGTTTGGAACCTCATAAAATTACTTAACCTTAGATAATGGGCATAGAAGAGGAAGAATACCATACCAATGCCATAGATTATACTGTATGTACACCAATGATAACCAGACTGAAAAAGAAATCAATGAAACATTCCCATTCACTATGCCCCACCTCATATGCACACACATACATGTACATGTACATGCATACACGTGTGTATGCACACCTTTGCCCCGCAACAGACACACATGTGCATTCACACACCCCCCACACACATACACAAATGTCTGAGTATAAACATAACCAGAGTCTTTTTCAAAGAAAATTTAAGACGAAGAATGAAATTAAAGAAGACATTAGAAGATAGACATATCGCGTTCATGGATTAGAAGGATTAATATTGTGAAATGATCAACCTATCAAAAGCTATCTAAAGATTAAATGCAATCAGAATCAATATCTAACTGCTATTCTTCACATATGTATTAGTTTTCTATTGCTATGACAAAATACCATAAGCAAGACATTATATAAAAGCAAGCATTTAATTGGACTTACTGTTTTAGAGGGTTAGAGGCCATAATGGCAGAACAAAGGCATGGTGGCAGGGACAGCTAAAGGATCACCCTTGAACTACAAGCAGGAGACAGGGAGCACACTGGGAATGATTCCAGTTGTGTTAATTAAGGTTTCTATTGCTGTGAAGAAACTCCATGACCAAAAGGAAGTTGGGGAGGAAAGCACTTATTTGGCTTATACCTCAACATCATAATCCATCATTGAAGGAAGTCAAGACAGGAACTCAGACAGAGCAGTACCTGAAAGCAAGAGCTGATACAGAGGTCATGGAGAGATACTGCTTTCTGGCTTGCTCATCACAGCTTGCTCAGGCTGTTTTCTTATAGAACCAAGAACCACCAACCTAAGGGGGAAGGGATCCCACCACAGTGTACTGCTCCTTCCCACATCAAACTAATTAACAAAATGCTCTACAGGTTTGCCTACAGACAGATATGATATAGACATTTTCTTAATTTAGTCTTCCTCCTCTTTAATGATGCTAGTTTGTGTCAAGTTGACATAAAACTTGCCAACATACTAGTCAATAGAGCTCTCCAGCCATTGTATTGGCACTTTTCTACCATAATATTGGAATCTATCAGAAAACTTTTCAAATTGACTTGTAAATGAAACTTAATAGATAAACAGTTATAGTACTAAGAATTTTGGAATTTTTGTTTCTTTTAAAATCATAGAAATATTAAATAGGTTTCTGTTTTAATTCCAGTTGTAGGGAATGGGACTACAGATTGTCCACAGCAGCTGACTATGACTTGCCTCATGCCCAAGCAGGGGCATGAGTTTGTTGGCTGCGGATGGTTTCTGCAATTGCCTGAGACTTGGGATTCTGGAAACTTTTTGGGGGGAATATAGATCCTAGAGCCCCTAGAGGTGGCTTGGGTTGTTGGTGGGTGGTTGTTTATTTGCTGTTTGTCGTTGGTTACAGTTGGTTAAATAGTTGGACACAGTGGTGAAACAACAAGAAGAAATTAGATATCCTGACTGTGAAGAACAAAATTGCCCCCAAGGAACTTGATGCCCCTAATTAGCAGGAAGTAGTCTAAAAATAACATTACTCCCCTTCCAACCTCTGACTTTATTCAGGGATCTCTTTCCTTACCTCTATATCCTTTTCTCTCTCTTATCTAGTGTTGGGGGAGTTGAAAGGGTAGAAGAAACTGAAAGAATAAGGATGGAAGAAAGAACCCACAAAGCAGCAAAAGACAGGATACAAATTACTAGAGAAAACTACAGTAGAACTTCACATTTTTCCTTAATTATCCCAGCTTATAATTTGAGAAGAGGGGAATTCTACTTCTTAGTACTTAAAAAAAAGCACAAACAATATTTTATCTTGTGTCTTTTAAAGGGAAGTAAAATGTGCTAGTACAACCTACTTCAAGAATTTTTAAGGTATCTGAACAGGTGGCAGTCAAGTAAGCTTTTTTACATTGTCATGATAAATTATGCCTTCCAATATTATAAAATACACCATTTTATTGTCCAGTATTCCTCATTTGGAAATTGACTTACTAATGTAGTTCACTCCCCTCTTGACCAGGGTTAGGATTTCTGTTATTGTTTATATGAAATATTAGAAACAATTGCAATGTAATATAATGTGAAGATAAAATATTCATTGATATTAAAGTATGAAACGTGCTTTGGCTACAAGCCATTTACCCACTGGTGAGAGAACATTCTCTTCAACAGGCTTCACGCCTCTGTTGGTAATCCTTTCCCTGAAGTCCATCAACAGGCACACACTCTATTTTTGTTTTTGCCTTTTTTAAAACTTCATACAGAGGGATGCAGGAAGCATGCAGGGTTAGAGTCATGTGCCTAATATCTCTTGTTTATCACAGATCCTTTCTGTGACAAAGTGTTAGGAAGGTCAGTAGTATCTGTGTGTGCATGAATGTGTGTTTCTTTTACTACAAAGTTGTACCGTTTTATGAGTCTAAGTAACTATTTTATTTGCCATGTATCAGCCCCACTGGATAGATCTACAAAAAAATTACCACACCCAAGGCTCAGGGAACTTTGGGAAAGAGGGGGCAGAAGGATTGTAAGTGTCAGAGGATTAGGGAGCTGCTGTGAGATTGTGATGGTGTCTTCTAGTAGTATCAGAAGCTATACCTATAAAGCCTTATCAATATGACTGCCTAAACATAGGCTGAACCAGAACAGACAGGTTAAAATGGAGGTGGGCAGGATCCCCAAGAGACCATAACCTTACATAAGAACTACAAGCTATTAAAGATTATTTGTAGCAGGATAATTAGGTTTTTTTATCCTCAGGGAAAAGCACACCAATTGGTTATCCAATACCAAATGATCAGTCATGAAAATATATGTAATATTATATAGACTGGTCAATTTATCAAAACAACATCATATGTTTGGTTAATAGAATTGGTGATTGGGTACCCCTGTCAGTTTGGCAATTGTTAAGCCTGTTGTGGTACCCTCTACTGCCATATACAGGCAATATCCTGGATATCAAATTTGTTTTTACAAATCAATATACTGGATATCAAATTTGTTGATATCTATCTGATGAGAAATTTATGGATTTTCTTTAAAAGACCAGTGCCAGATTTCATTAATTTTTTTTACTGTCTTCTATTTCAACTTATTTTTCTTCCACTAGTTCTGATTTTGATTTCCCCTTTCTTAAGTTGTAAAGGAGAAATAAAATCACAGAACCTTCATTTCCCCACACAATCATTTCCTTGTAGACATGTCCTCCAGAGCACTACACTTACAATGTCTTATACACCTGATGAATTTTTTTAATTTTATTTGTTTGAAATATTTCCTAATGACTCCATTCTATATGGCTTATAGGGATTCAGAAGTGTGCATGAAATAATTTCCAAATATTTTAGCATTTTATTCATGTCCCTTTATGATTGCTTTATGATTTAATTTCATTGTCGCTGAAGAATATTATTACGATTGCTGTGGTCTTTTTATACAGAATGTTGTAAGGTCTTCAATGCATTCTGTCTTCATACATATTGTTTGTATATAGAAGCAGGGCGGACTATGTTTTGCAGTGTCTGTTAGCATCAACTAGGTTAATTAAAAGTCACATATGCCTATAGGTTTTGTACCTAGTTACTCACTAATTTCTAAGAAGAGTATTAAAGTCCATAACTAAGTTGTTTTGGATGTTTGTGAGGTCCTTATAGCTTTATAAATGAGAATGTTGTCAAATTGAACTCATTAATCAAGGTTTATTATTGCTATTCTAACATCCTTATTTGAATGTTCTCTATTCAAAAGTGAATATTATCTATATGCAGGCAATCTTCAGAGTGAAATTTTATGAGATATATTAAAATCCTTGACACTCAGTCAGCAGAAAGCTTAAAACAGACTCCAAAGAATGGGTCCCCTGCTCCGTTCCATACCCTAGTTTTCTTTTCTCTCTAAGCAGCCTAGAATATACCCTGTGCAGGAAAAGTTAATTTTTTTCCAAGATTGATCCACAACAGAATTCTACAACTAACACTTCTTGAATCATCTAAAAAAAAAAGAAAGAAAGAAAAGAAACAGAAGGAATACTTCCAAATTTCTTCTAAGAAGCTCGGATCAGTCTATATATAAAAAACAAGGAAACAAACACCCCCCCCCAAAAAATGTACTAAAATACTTGCAAAACTAATTCGGCCATATCTAACAGATTACCTACCATGATCAAGTCAGATTTGTCTCTTAGACATACAGCTGGTTTAACGTAAGTCAATAAATGCAATAAATTATAAAAGTAGACTTAAAGCCAAAAGTCACATGATCATCTCAAAAGCTGCAGGAAAGTCCTTTGACAAAAACAAAACAAAACAAAACAAAAAACAATTGGTATGGAGGGGAGTGTCTGTAAGGATGTATCTGTTCACAGGCATTGTGTGTGCGTGTGTGTGTGCGTGTGTGTGCGTGTGTGTGTGTGCGCACGTGTGTGCGTGTGTGCGTGCGTGCATGTGTGTGTGAGTGTGTGAGTGTGTGTGAGTGTGTGAGTGTGTGTGTGTGAGTGTGTGAGTGTGTGTGTGAGTGTGTGTGTGAGTGTGTGTGTATGTGTGTACAGGTATGAGCATACATATGAGTTGTACACAGAGAGAGATCATGGGACACTCTCAGGTTATTGGTCCTATGGGGCCATCTTGCTTTAGTTTTAAAGACACTTTACTATTGACCTGAAACTTTACTATATAGGCTTAGCTATTGGGATCTCAGGCTTCCCAGATATCTGCCAGCCACCACCTCCCATCTCATAACCATTAGGGTTATAGATGCCTGCTAATGTGCCAGGGTATTAACATGGGTCTTTATTGGGTTCTCATACTTTGAGGGCAAATGCTTTACCAATTGAGCCATTCCTTCTGTCCTAACTTTGTTTCTTTTCATGTTCTTAGCAGTCACCATTCTATACTGTTTGTTGTTGTTCAGTATATTGAACTTGTGTGCAATCTAACTTTTCCTGACTTTTCATTCTTCAGAGGGAAGCCAGTCCTTCACCACAAGAAGCATAAATGTCCTGAAGAGCTTAATGAAAGTTATCGAGGATATTGACTTTATTCAAATACAAGAGTATGTCATTGTAAGCTATTAAGAAGACCCATGGTGAAGTTAAAAGAGTTTAATTTGGACACTTACTCCAGAATCTTGAAGGTGCTAATTGATTCTTTGAGGTGTAATTGTACTTAGAAATAGTCTAAGAGAGGGACTGTGAGGCAGAGGGACACTGATGAGGCTGGACAGTCTGTTTAGTTATTAATAGTGTGTCTTGCAGAGGACCAAACTGTGGCTCCCAGCACCCAAGTTGGGTGCCCAGAACTGTCTGGAAGTAGAGATTCTGATGCCATGCTTACCACCCCCCCACACACACATATACACAAAACTTCTAAAAACAAAATAAAAATATCAGTAATTTTGGAGTCAAAATCATGACTGCCACTCTACGTGTTATCTTAGAAACTGCAATGCATGAGTTCTAAAGCATGTGGTATTGGCTATTAATCCTAACCCACATTTTCTCCCAAACATGACTATACCACCTTTATAATATGACTTATGAGATTACTGACTAAACATGATATTGATAAAATATGCTGATGTCCAAAGGAAAGAGTTTAAATGTAGGGTTCTCATCAGCTTTGCCAACAGCAACCTCACACAGCCAACCCCACAAACTGACTTATTGTAATAATTAATAGCTAGCCCATAAATAAGTTTTAACATAATTTATAGTATATTTACTACTCAAAGCTCTTGGAGCTTGGGATATTGAAAGGAAAGTATCTTCTGGATAGATGTCAGATTTTAACAGAAATTTAAGGGCTCATTAATGTTTGACTATAATGAGAATGGAAAAGGAAGTTTTAGTGGGGAGAAAAACTTAGCTGAGAATGAGTAGTCCAGGTGACTCAACATCTTTTACTTGAACATAGGGGTGACAAGTCTGGACAGTGGCCAAGAATGTAGAAGAAAGTCAAATTGCTAGCTTCCTTCCCGAGAAAGTATGAGTTGATGATAAAATATACAGTATTAAATACTTTCCACTTCCCGTGCTGCACTTGAGAATGCATAAATCCAAATGTCAGTATAAAGCAAAGAAAAAATTACTATAAAACATGGAAAGTATGTGTGGAAAAAGAACTGAAGTGGGATTTAAGAGAATCCCAAAGTAAAAGAATAATTCCATAAGGAAAATTTAGTTAGGAGCTACTGTTATGCTTTCCAGCTTAGTGGTGAGGCAAATCCCTTTTGTAGTTATAATATCAAATAATTAATTCTGTTTGACTTCTTACCTCCTCTCAATAAAAATAAGCTTTTATACACATTGCCTTCCAGGAATATGGGGTAGGGATATTTGTCCCTGTTCTTTCTATTAAGTGTAGCTTACAAATGACATTAGTCATCGAGGAAGCGTAAGAATTGTTTAAAAGGTAACAGGATGACAAAATCTAAACAAATATCTTATGATGAAGGAATAATAATGAATATTTCTCTGCTTCTCCATATATATCTCAGACTTGGAGTCAAGCAAGCCACAAGTCACCTTTAGAAGTTCCAAATGTTATATCAAAATGGTTTATCATAATCCTATCCTCTCTTTTCTATAAACTTTTCCAATATAAGGACAAGAGAGTCCTTTTACTAAAAGGAGAACTGATTCCCTCCTACCCAGAATGCACTGAAGTGCACCAAACTACAAGTAGAATGATATCAGAGACTGAATATAAAATTTAATTCCACCCTAAGCCAGAAGCAAGAAATGGTTGCCTACCTCCAAGTTGGAGTCCTACCACAAAGGTGACAGGTGGTAAAGTGTATAATCAGAGACTTTACCACAGCTCAACAACCAGGGTACTCGTTAACCATAGTATTATCAGGGGACAAGTGGGGTATAGGAACAAGACATCTCTACACACCCCAGCCATGTTGAGATAACACTTTAGGAAACAGAACCCCTTCATCTGTTCAATATCGATGACTTTTATTCTCATTAATATTCAAGAATGCAGAGAGAGAAACATGAGCATTTTCTTCTATGTGGGAATATTGAAACATTGCCACAAACATATCCACCTCTCCTGTTGAGATGGTCTTAGAGCAGCCAGAACAAGAGACTTAAACCATCCAGAGACTAATATCATAAGACATAAATATCCAGATTTCAAAGAAAATCAGGAAGATACTGAACTATGTATGAACTAAATCAGTGAATAAAAGCCAACATAGAGACAATCATTTTAGGACTATTTGGATCAACAACTCTTCGCTAATGAAGATGCTTGAAAGAAATGAAACACAAAGACCTTCAAAAGAATTACTTTTTCATAAAAGATGCACTACAGAAGGAAAACAACTGGAATCATTCCATCTAAATGGCCCAGATAAAATACACTGACCTGTACATTAAGAACCAACAGAATTATGGTGATTGATTTTTTATTAGGTTACCCAACTGCATTCTGATAGTTGATCAAGAATTATGTTAAATGTTTCTTTTATAAGTCTTGTTAGAAAAGAGTAAGATTTATACAGGAAGTCTTTGAGTAGGGTAGATTTTTTTCCAGAATTTGATGGCCTCAACTAGCCAGTAGAAGATAGACCTTCCTGCAAGGACCTCCTTCATTCCAAACTCTTCCCTGAGTCTAGAGTCTTCTGCTGGGATAAGTGTAGTCTCCTTTGGTCTTATCAGACCTCTATAGTTGCTTATGCTGATTCCTTCAATATCTTATATAGACTGTTGGCTTTATTTGCTTGAATATTACCTGTACATGAACTGTAAGATTAAAGCCAAAACTTATGTCTGTGACTTTAAAGGACATACAAAGGCTAATAGGGCTGAAAGAGAAATGATAAGGAACAAAACCTCGAGAAAATCATGAATAACTGATCCAGGAAGATAAGTGAAACTGCATAAACTGACATCATTCCAAAGACTTGTCACTGACAGAGTTACAAACTATGATAAAAAAAAACATAAAAAACACTTGTAAAGCAAAGAGAAGAGAGTGCCTCCTCCATAGGAAAATGGTTCAAATGGCTGTGGGTAGCTGAGATGGCAGGAAGAACTGAGAGAAGTCATGCAGTTTTTCAAAGGCTCAAAGTAAAAGGTAGAGTCCAAGCTCTAATAATAAAAAAAAAAATGAAGGAGAAACAAGATAGTCTCCAACACGGGCAAGACATATGCTAGAACCAGTCAGCAAGAACCAGGATCCAGAATACAGCAGAAACTCACAAATTCAGCTGAGTTTCTGTGACATAATGAGCATGTGGAATCATAATTACAATGCCACTTACAAATATTTAAAAATAAGATTACTAGCTATCAGTTCCATGAAGTACAAGTGGAATAATTTTTAAAAACTACAAATGTTGCAAAAGAGTGCAAACAAAATTGAAATAAATGAGAAACTACTCATAGATTGAAACACTCATGAAAGGATGTCAGCTCTCCTCAACTGGCACACAAATGTAATGTAGTTTTTATTAAAATACAGTTTCTTGGACACATAAATAGTATTAGTGTAAAACATATGGGAAAGGAAGATCGCTACCCCCTCCCTCCCTATCATCTCTCTCTTTCCCTACATATACTTAATTTATAGTAATACTTTTTCTTATAAAACCAACTTTATTTCGTAAATGTGAGATGTCAGAATGCTGAAAAGGGAGAAAGAACTAGTAAAAAGGAAGGGCCCAAGTTGGGACTTGTAGTTTCATGGCAATCAAGATTGTTGTGCTTTCAAAGGAACACATGCATAGGTCACTGGAGCATACCAGAGAATCAGAAATAGATTTATACAAATGTATCTATCTTGGTTTTGATTTTTTTAAAAAAAATGCAAGAATTCAGGAGGAGAACAGCTTTTCAAACAAATGGAACAGGAAGAGTTATGTATAAAATACAAATAAACCTGTAAATAAGTCTCATACCTTATCAAAATTTAACTTTCAGTTGAACAAAGACTCAAATATAAGACATGACATCTGAAATGTTTAGAAAGTTATAAGAGAAAAACATTATGTACTGGAGTTATAAAACAAATTCTTAGACTTTAAAACAAAACCTTGATCCATGAAAAAAGAAAATTTTAAATTATATATTTTCTTAAAATGAGCAGTGTCTACTCCATCAAATATACTAAGAAACAGAATAAAAGGAATAAAGGGTAAAGGAGAGCACCTTTGCAAATCACAAATTTGACCACAGTGTAATCTTGGGTAAATGGATGCTTGTATCTTTGTATATAACCACAATAACCACAAGCTTCTGTAATAAAAACTAATTAAATTAGGTAATACATAAAGACACAAAAGAAGATAACAAAAAAATAGATAAAAAACACTATAGAGAATGTACAATGGCAAACAAACCCATAAAAATATGTCCAAAGTCATTAGCTGCTATGTAATTTTACGCCATAGCCATTAATAGATACCAAGCAAATTATTCAAATTGTTTGATCTGTAATCTTCACTCTATAAGGCAAAACTATGTGCATTGTTACTCACTCAACATTAAGGATAGTAATCTATGCCACATGTCAGTGTTATATCAGACACAGGGAATATACATTTTTTCCAAATTCAAATAATGGTGGCTAATATTTTTATATGATCCAAGATTTATTTTCTTAATGGTTTTCATCATCTCTTCCTCTCTCCTGAAGACTGCTGACCTGTCCATTACTCAGACTCATCTATATCATCTACATCAGCCTAGGAACCAGACTTTCTAGCTTTGAGGGATTTTACAATATTTACTAAATATTTTATGACCCCTATGTATATAAAATATGGTGCTTGACAGAGTAAATAAACAAGAACTCCTGAAAAGAAGTTAAGATTGCAGAGACTGATTGACTGATTACAACTATGGTTCTGTTGAGGGGTTGGAATGTTGCAGATCCAGGGGCTAGTTACTTTATTTCAGGACACCTGTAGCTCTAGAGAACAGCCATTCATTGCCCATCTCTGTGTGAGAACTAACATCCTGTGACTAATAGATAACAGAATTTATTAACAGTAGACCACTAGCTTCCATCAATGTTAAAGCTAAGGTTGCCACATAGATAGCATCTTGGACTTATAGAAAAGCCTCCCTCACCTTGCTGTTGCTGCCTCTCTGGTGTACCTGCCAATGTATTTTGAAATTGTCTTGGGTTATGACTTTCTTTGTTCTGTGAAACCATGAAAACTTCATGAAGTTGCTTCTATGTTGGGGTAACCTAAATCTGTGTTCCTGTGGCCACAGTTACTCAAAATGCCTTCAGAATAAACTGCCTGTTATTCCTTTAAAGTAGTAATAACTCAAAAATTTTAAAACAGCATAAATATAAATAAATAAATAAATAAATAAATAAATAAAGCATGAAGAGAAGTGGATCTTACGGTTCAGCAGCATTTTCTTTTTAAGAAACCAAACTTGTAGTTTTTATGCAATCTGATAATTATATGCTTAGACATTTATCCTATAAAATAGATCCTTATGTAATACAAAAGCATATGTGGATTTTATCGCAGCTGTACTTGTGGAAGCCATGAGACAGGAATAACCTGGAAGTAGTTCAGGGGAGGAAAGACTGAGCACACTGTGGTATGTCCACACAGACGCACACCACCCAGGAGAAGATTCAAAGAACTATCGCAGCCAAAAGCACAGTACTCAAAATCACATAGGTGGCCATTTTGTTTTGGCTACTCTTATGATTGCAATGATGAAATGCCCCACACAATCAGCTTAATGAAGACAGTTTATACTGAATTATGGTTCTTAGAGACAAAACCCATTATGGCAGGAAAGGGCCTTGTGGTAGAGGCCTCCAATGCACAGGAGCATGGTCTTTTGGATGCCTCCTTTCACATTCCTGTCTCAGTACAACAAGAAGTAAAGGGATAAGAAATGGAATTATACTATAAACATCAAGTGCTGCCCCAGCAATCTATGTCTTCTACCTACAAGTCGCCTAGAGCCCTCTGTACATGGGAACATAGAAGCAGTCAGGAACAGGATCCTTCTTGTCTCTTCCTGCCCCCAGAGCTGAAAGCCAGTCTCCAGGAGCTCTGACACACCTGAGAGCAGAGGGAAGACCACCACTTCTGCAATGAGGGACCGCATGGAGCCCTCAGGACACAGGAACCCAGGAACAGTCTGGGACAGGGTCCTGCTGGGTTCCACCTGCACTTGAGCTGTCCCAGAGACACAGCTCACAGTGCCCAGATTCCAGGTCTCCAGGAGAAAGCAGGTCTCCAGGAGTGCTGACACACAGGCTCACAGGAGGGTAAAGCCACTTCCAGAGACAGCAAGACAAGCTAACACCAGAGACAACAAGATGACAATAGGGAAGCCCAGAAAACTAAGCAACAGAAACCAAGACCCCATGGCTTCAAAAGAGCCCAGTTCTCCCACCAAAGCAAATGTTGGATATCCCAGCACACAGGAAAAGCAATAATTGGATTTAAAATCACATCTCATGATGATCATGATAAAGGACTTTAGGAAGAACATAAATAACTCCCTTAAAGAAATACAGGACAACACAGGTAAACAAGTAAGAACCATTAGAGAGAAAACACAAAAATCCCTTAAAGAGGTACAGGAAAACACAAGCAAACAGGTAAAAGAATTGAACATAAGAATTCAGGATCTAAAAATGAAAATAGAAACAATAAAAAAAATCACAAAGGGAGACAAATCTGGAGATAGAAAATCTAGGAAAATAAGACTTGGCAGCAGACCCGCGGATCCCTGCCCGCAGCAGCTCACTGCTCCCAAACCCCGTGGGAGAGAGACCTCACAGCCTGGAAAGGTGGGCACTCCTGAGACTGCAGAGCGGAAGAGACCACCAACACTGCCAGCCCCTGCCCACATCCCTGGCCCAAGAGGAAACTGTATACGGCCTCTGGGTTCCCTTGGATAAGGGCACAGCAGCAGCAGATCCCCTGCGTCTGAGACACCTGAAGGGACTGACCAGATAAACAGTTCTCTGCACCCAAATCCCGTGGGAGGGAGAGCTAAACCTTCAGAGAGGCAGACATGCCTAGGAAACCAGAAGAGATTACACTCTGCCCACATTACTGATCCCAGAGGAAAACACCAAATGCCATCTGGAACCCTGGTGAACGGAAGCTCCCAGAAAGGGCGGTGCAGATCTTCCTGGTTGCTGCCCACACGTAAAGCTCATAAGCAACACCTCACGAGCAAACTTTAGCCTCGGGACCACAGGTAAGACAAAACTTCCTACTGCAAGCGACCTGCCTAGTGAACTCAGGACACAGGCACACAGGAACAGCTGAAGACCTGTAGATAGGAAAGACTACACGCCCGAAAGCAGAACACTCTGTCCCAATAACTGGCTGAAAGAAAACAGGAAAACAGGTCCACAGCACCTGTGACACACAGGTTTATAGGACAGTCTAGCCACTGTCAGAAATAGCAGAATAAAGTAACACTAGAAATAATCTGATGGCGAGAGGCAAGCACAGGAACCCAAGCAACAGAAACCAAGACTACATGGCACCATTGGAGCCCAATTCTCCCACCAAAGCAAACACGGAATATCCAAACACACCAGAAAAGCAAGATCTAGTTTCAAAATCATATTTGATCATGATGCTGGAGGACTTCAAGAAAGACGTGAAGAACTCCCTTAGAGAAACACAGGAAAACATAAATAAACAAGTAGAAGCCTACAGAGAGGAATCACAAAAATCCCTGAAAGAATTCCAGGAAAACACAATCAAACAGTTGAAGGAAGTAAAAATGGAAATAGAAGCAATCAAGAAAGAACACATGGAAATAACGCTGGATATAGAAAACCAAAAGAAGAGACAAGGAGCTGTAGATACAAGCTTCACCAACAGAATACAAGAGATAGAAGAGAGAATCTCAGAAGCAGAAGATTCCATAGAAATCATCAACTCAACTGTTAAAGATAATGTAAAGCAGAAAAAGCTACTGGTCCAAAACATACAGGAAATCCAGGACTCAATGAGAAGATCAAACCTAAGGATAATAGGTATAGAAGAGAGTGAAGACTCCCAGCTCAAAGGACCAGTAAATATCTTCAACAAAATCATAGAAGAAAACTTCCCTAACCTAAAGAAAGAGATACCCATAAGCATACAAGAAGCGTACAGAACTCCAAATAGATTGGACCAGAAAAGAAACACCTCCCGTCACATAATAGTCAAAACACCAAATGCACAAAATAAAGAAAGAATATTAAAAGCAGTAAGGGAAAAAGGTCAAGTAACATATAAAGGCAGACCTATCAGAATCACACCAGACTTTTCGACAGAGACTATGAAAGCCAGATGATCCTGGACAGATGTCATACAGACCCTAAGAGAACACAAATGCCAGCCCAGGTTACTGTATCCTCCAAAACTCTCAATTAACATAGATGGAGAAACCAAGATATTCCATGACAAAACCAAATTTACACAATATCTTTCTACAAATCCAGCACTACAAAGGATAATAAATGGTAAAGCCCAACATAAGGAGGCAAGCTATACCCTAGAAGAAGCAAGAAACTAATAGTCTTGGCAACAAAACAAACAGATGAAAAGCCCACAAACATAACCTCATATCCAAATATGAATATAACAGGAAGCAATAATCACTATTCCTTAATATCTCTCAACATCAATGGCCTCAACTCCCCAATAAAAAGACATAGATTAACAAACTGGATACGCAACGAGGACCCTGCATTCTGCTGCCTACAGAAAACACACCTCAGAGACAAAGACAGACACTACCTCAGAGTGAAAGGCTGGAAAACAACTTTCCAAGCAAATGGTCGGAAGAAGCAAGCTGGAGTAGCCATTCTAATATCAAATAAAATCAATTTTCAACTAAAAGTCATCAAAAAAGATAAGGAAGGACACTTCATATTCATCAAAGGAAAAATCCACCAAGATGAACTCTCAATCCTAAATATCTATGTCCCAAATACAAGGGCACCTACATACGTAAAAGAAACCTTACTAAAGCTCAAAACACACATTGCACCTCACACAATAATAGTAGGAGATTTCAACACCCCACTCTCTTTTTTTTTTCTTTTTTTTTTTTTATTAACTTGAGTATTTCTTATATACATTTCGAGTGTTATTCCCTTTCCTGGTTTCCGGGCAAACATCACCCTCCCTCCTCCCCTTCCTTATGGGTGTTCCCCTCCCAACCCTCCCACCATTGCCGCCCTCCCCCCCATAGTCTAGTTCACTGGGGGTTCAGTCTTAGCAGGACCCAGGGCTTCCCCTTCCACTGGTGCTCTTACTAGGATATTCATTTCTACCTATGGGGTCAGAGTCCAGGGTCAGTCCATGTATAGTCTTTAGGTAGTGGCTTAGTCCCTGGAAATTCTGGTTGCTTGACATTGTTGTACATATTGGGTCTCGAGCCCCTTCAAGCTCTTCCAGTTCTTTCTCTGATTCCTTCAATGGGGGACCTATTCTCAGTTCAGTGGTTTGCTGCTGGCATTCGCCTCTGTATTTGCTGTATTCTGGCTGTGTCTCTCAGGAGCGATCTACATCCGGCTCCTGTCGGTCTGCATTTCTTTGCTTCATCCATCTTGTCCACTCTCATCAATGGACAGATCATGGAAACAGAAATTAAACAGAGATGTAGACAGACTAAGAGAAGTCATGAGCCAAATGGACTTAACAGATATTTATAGAACATTCTATCCTAAAGCAAAAGGATATACCTTCTTCTCAGATCCTCATGGTACTTTCTCCAAAATTGACCATATAATTGGTCAAAAAACGGGCCTCAACAGGTACAGAAAGATAGAAATAATCCCATGTATGCTATCAGACCACCACGGCCTAAAGCTCGTCTTCAATTACAATAAGGGAAGAACGCCCACATATACATGGAAGTTGAACAATGCTCTACTCAACGATAACCTGGTCAAGGAAGAAATAAAGAAAGAAATTAAAGACTTCGTAGAATTTAATGAAAATGAAGGACAACATACCCAAACATATGGGATACAATGAACGCTGTGCTAAGAGGAAAACTCATAGCTCTGAGTGCCTGCAGAAAGAAACAGGAAAGAGCATATGTCACCAGCTTGACAGCAACCTAAAAGCTCTAGAACAAAAAGAAGCAAATACACTCAGGAGGAGTAGAAGGCCGGAAATAATCAAACTCAGAGCTGAAATCAAGCAAGTAAAAACAAAAAGGACCATAGAAAGAATCAACAGAACCAAAAGTTGGTTCTTTGAGAAAATCAACAAGTTGATAAACCCTTAGCCAGACTAACAAGAGGACACAGAGAGTATGTCCAAATTAACAAAATCAGAAATGAAAAGGGAGACATAACTGCAGATTCAGAGGAAATTCAAAAAATCATCAGACCTTACTATAAAAGCCTTTATTCAACAAAACTTGAAAATCTTCAGGAAATGGACAATTTCCTAGACAGATACCAGGTACCGAAGTTAAATCAGGAACAGATAAACCAGTGAAACAACCCCATAACTCTTAAGGAAATAGAAGCAGTCATCAAAGGTCTCCCAACCAAAAAGAGCCCAGGTCCAGACGATTTACTGCAGAATTCTATCAGACCTTCATAGAAGACCTCATACCAATATTATCCAAACTATTCCACAAAATTGAAACAGATGGAGCGCTACCGAATTCCTTCTATGAAGCCACAATTACTCTTATACCTAAACCACACAAAGACCCAACAAAGAAATAGAACTTCAGACCAATTTCCCTTATGAATATCGACACAAAAATACTCAATAAAATTCTGGCAAACCGAATCCAAGAGCACATCAAAACAATCATACTCCATGATCAAGCTTCATACCAGGCATGCAGGGATGGTTTAATAAATGGAAAACCATCAACATGATCCATTATATAAACAAACTGAAAGAACAAAACCACATGATCATTTCATTAGATGCTGAGAAAGCATTTGACAAAATTCAACACCCCTTCATGATAAAAGTCCTGGAAAGAATAGGAATTCAAGGCCCATATCTAAACATAGTAAAAGCCATATACAGCAAACCAGTTGCTAACATTAAACTAAATGAAGAGAAACTTGAAGCAATCCCACTAAAATCAGGGACTAGACAAGGCTACTCACTCTCTTCCTACTTATTGAATATAGTTCTTGAAGTTTGGGCCAGAACAATCAGAAAACAAAAGGAGGTCAAGGGGATACAGATTGGAAAAGAAGAAAACAAAATAGCATTATTTGCAGATGATATGATAGTATATTTAAGTGATCCCAAAAGTTCCACCAGAGAATTACTAAAGCTGATAAACAACTTCAGCAAAGTGGCTGGGTATAAAATTAACTCAAATAAATCAGTAGCCTTCCTCTACACAAAAGAGAAACAAGCCGAGAAAGAAATTAGGGAAACGACACCCTTCATAATAGACCCAAATAATATAAAGTACCTCGGTGTGACTTTAACCAAGCAAGTAAAAGATCTGTACAATAAGAACTTCAAGACAATGAAGAAGGAAATTGAAGAAGACCTCAGAAGATGGAAAGATCTCCCATGCTCATGGATTGGCAGGATTAATATTGTAGAAATGGCCATTTTACCAAAAGCAATCTACAGATTGAATGCAATCCCCATCAAAATACCAATCCAATTCTTCAAAGAGTTAGACAGAACAATTTGCAAATTCATCTGGAATAACAAAAAACCCAGTATAGCTAAAGCTATCCTCAACAATGAAAGGACTGCAGGGGGAATCACTATCCCTGAACTCAAGCAGTATTACAGAGCAATAGTGATAAAAACTGCATGGTATTGGTACAGAGACAGGCAGATAGACCAATGGAACAGAATTGAAGACCCAGAAATGAACCCACACACATATGGTCACTTGATTTTTGACAAAGGAGCCAAAACCATCAAATGGAAAAAAGATAGCATTTTCAGCAAATGGTGCTGGTTCAACTGGAGGTCAACATGTAGAAGAATGCAGATCGATCCATGCTTATCACCCTGTACAAAGCTTAAGTCCAAGTGGATCAAGGACCTCCACATCAAAGCAGACACACTCAAACTAATAGAAGAAAAACTAGGGAAGCATCTGGAACACATGGGCACTGGAAAAAATTTCCTGAACAAAACACCAATGGCTTACGCTCTAAGATCAAGAATCGACAAATGGGATCTCATAAAACTGCAAAGCTTCTGTAAGGCAAAGGACACTGTGGTTAGGACAAAACGGCAACCAACAGATTGGGAAAAGATCTTTACCAATCCTACAACAGATATAGGGCTTATATCCAAAATATACAAAGAACTCAAGAAGTTAGACCACAGGGAAACAAATAACCCTATTAAAAAATGGGGCTCAGAGCTAAACAAAGCATTCACAGCTGAGGAATGCCGAATGGCGGAGTAACACCTAAAGAAATGTTCAACATCTTTAGTCATAAGGGAAATGCAAATCAAAACAACCCTGAGATTTCACCTCACACCAGTGAGAATGGCTAAGATCAAAAACTCAGGGAACAACAGATGCTGGCGAGGATGTGGAGAAAGAGGAACACTCCTCCATTGTTGGTGGGATTGCAAACTGGTACAACCATTCTGGAAATCAGTCTGGAGGATACTCAGAAAATTGGACATTGAACTGCCTGAGGATCCAGCTATACCTCTCTTGGGCATATACCCAAAAGATGCCCCAACATATAAAAAAGACACGTGCTCCACTATGTTCATTGCAGCCTTATTTATAATAGCCAGAAGCTGGAAAGAACCCAGATGCCCTTCAACAGAGGAGTGGATACAGAAAATGTGGTACATCTACACAATGGAATATTACTCAGCTATCAAAAACAACGACTTTATGAAATTCGTAGGCAAATGGCTGGAACTGGAAAATATCATCCTGAGTGAGCTAACCCAAACACAGAAAGACATACATGGTATGCACTCACTGATAAGTGGCTATTAGCCCAAATGCTTGAATTACCCTAAATGCCTAGAACAAATGAAACTCAAGACAGATGATCAAAATGTGAATGGTTCACTCCTTCTTTAAAAGGGGAACAAGAATACCCTTGGCAGGGAAGAGAGAGGCAAAGATTAAAACAGAGACTGAAGGAACACCCATTCAGAGTCTGCCCCACATGTGGCCCATGCATATACAGCCATCCAATTAGACAAGATGGATGAAGCAAAGAAGTGCAGACCGACAGGAGCCGGATGTAGATCACTCCTGAGAGACACAGCCAGAATACAGCAAATACAGAGGCGAATACCAGCAGCAAACCACTGAACTGAGAATAGGATCCCCGTTGAAGGAATCAGAGAAAGAACTGGAAGAGCTTGAAGGGGCTCGAGACCCAATATGTACAACAATGCCAAGCAACCAGAGCTTCCAGGGACTAAGCCACTACCTAAAGACTATACATGGACTGACCCTGGACTCTGACCTCATAGGTAGAAATGAATATCCTAGTAAGAGCACCAGTGGAAGGGGAAGCCCTGGGTCCTGCAAAGACTGAACCCCCAGTGAACTAGACTGTTGGGGGGAGGGGGACAATGGGGGGAGGGTGGGGAGGGGAACACCGATAAGAAAGGGGAGGGGGGAGGGGGATGTTTGCCCGGAAACTGGGAAAGGGAATAACACTCGAAATGTATATAAGAAATACTCAAGTTAATAATAATAAAAAAAAGTAATTAGGGAAGCAACACCCTTCATAATAGACCCATATAATATAAAGTACCTCGGTGTGACTTTAACCAAGCAAGTAAAAGATCTGTACAAGAAGAACTTCAAGACTCTGAAGAAAGAAATTGAAGAAGACCTCAGAAGATGGAAAGATCTCCCATGCTCATGGATTGTCAGGATTAATATAGTAAAAATGGCCATTCTACCAAAAGCAATCTACAGATTCAATGCAATCCCCATCACAATACCAATCCAATTCTTGAAAGAGTTAGATAGAATAATTTACAAATTCATCTGGAATAACAAAAACCCAGGATAGCTAAAACTATCCTCAACAATAAAAGGACGTCAGGGGGAATCACTATCCCTGAACTCAAGCAGTATTCCAGAGCAATAGTGATAAAAACTGCATGGTATTGGTACAGAGACAGACAGATAGACCAATGGAATAGAATTTAAGACCCAGTAATGAACCCACACACCTATGGTCACTTGATTTTTGACAAAGGAGCCAAAACCATCAAATGGAAAAAAGATAGCATTTCAGCAAATGGTGCTGGTTCAACTGGAGGTCAACATGTAGAAGAATGCAGATCGATCCATGCTTATCACCCTGTACAAAGCTTAAGTCCAAGTGGATCAAGGACCTCCACATCAAACCAGACACACTCAAACTAATAGAAGAAAAACTAGGGACGCATCTGGAACACATGGCCACTGGAAAAAATTTCCTGAACAAAACACCAATGGCTTATGCTCTAAGATCAAGAATCGACAAATGGGATCTCATAAAACTGCAAAGCTTCTGTAAGGCAAAAGACACTGTGGTTAGGACAAAATGGCAACCAACAGATTGGGAAAAGATCTTTACCAATCCTACAACAGATATAGGGCTTATATCCAAAATATACAAAGAACTCAAGAAGTTAGACCGCAGGGAGACAAATAACCCTATTAAAAAATGGGGTTCAGAACTAAACATAGAATTCACAGCTGAGGAATGCCGAATGCCTGAGAAACACGTAAAGAAATGTTCAACATCTTTAGTCATAAGGGAAATGCAAATCAAAACAACCTGAGATTTCACCTCACACCAGTGAGAATGGCTAAGATCAAAAACTCAAGTGACAGCAGATGCTGGCGAGGATGTGGAGAAAGAGGAACACTCCTCCATTGTTGGTGGGATTGCAGACTGGTTCAACCATTCTGGAAATCAGTCAGAAGTTCCTCAGAAAATTGGACATTGAACTGCCTGAGGATCCAGCTATACCTCTCTTGGGCATATACCCAAAAGATGCCCCAACATATAAAAAAGACACGTGCTCCACTATGTTCATAGCAGCCTTATTTATAATAGCCAGAAGCTGGAAAGAACCCAGATGCCCTTCAACAGAGGAATGGATACAGAAAATGTGGTACATCTACACAATGGAATATTACTCAGCTATCAAAAACAATGACTTTATGAAATTCGTAGGCAAATGGTTGGAACTGAAAAATATCATCCTGAGTGAGGTAACCCAATCACAGAAAAACACACATGGTATGCACTCACTAATAAGTGGCTATTAGCCCAAATGCTTGAATTACCCTAGATGCCCAGAACACATGAAACTCAAGACGGATGATCAAAATGTGAATGCTTCACCCCTTCTTTAAAAGGGGGAACAAGAATACCCTTGGCAGGGAAGAGAGAGGCAAAGATTAAAACAGACACAGAAGGAACACCCATTCAGAGTCTGCCCCACATGTGGCCCATACACATACAGCCACCAAACTAGATAAGATGGATGAAGCAAAGAGGTGCGGGCCGACAGGAACCGGATGTAGATCTCTCCTGAGAGACACAGCCAGAACACAGCAAATACAGTGGCGAATGCCAGCAGCAAACCACTGAATGGAGAACAGGACCCCCGTTGAAGGAATCAGAGAAAGAACTGGAATAGCTTGAAGGAGCCAACATCAAACTAAATGGAGGGAAACTTGAAGCAATCCCACTCAAATCAGGGACTACACAAGAATGCCCACTCTCTGCCTAACTATTCAGTATAGTACTCGAAATCCTAGCCAGAGCAATCAGACTACAAAAGGAGGTAAAAAGGTACAAATTGGAAAGGAAGAAGTCAAAATACCACTATTTGCAGATGATATGATAGTATACTTAAATGACCCCAAAAGTTCCACCAGAGAACTACGAATCCTGATAAACAATTTCAGCAAAGTGGGTGGATATAAAATTAACTCAAACAAAGCAGTAGCCTTCTTCTACTCAAAGAATAAACAGGCTGAGAAAGAAATTAGAGAAACGACACCCTTCACAATAGTCACAAGTAACATAAAATACCTCAGTGTGACTCTAACCATCAAGTGAAAGATCTCTATGACAAGAATTTCAAGTCTTTGAAGAAAGAAATAGAGGAAGATCTCAGAAGATGGAAAGACCTTCCCTGCTGATGGATTGGCAGGATTAATAAAATAAAAATGGCCATTTTGCCAAAAGCAATCTACAGATTCAATGCAATCTCCATCAAAATGCCAACTTAATTCTTCATAGAGCTAGGAAGAACAATTTTCAAATTCATTTGAAATAACAAAAACCCAGGATAGCGAAAACTGTCTTCAACAACAAAGGAACTTCTGGGGAAATTACCATTCCTGACCTCAAGCAGTATTACAGAGGAATAGGGACAAAAACTGTACTGTATTGGTACAGAGACAGGAAGTTAGATCAAAGGACTAGAATTGAGACCCAGAAATAAACCTGCACACCTACGGTGACTTGATTTTTGACAAAGGAGCTAAAATGATCCAGTGGAA
This sequence comes from Rattus norvegicus, assembly GCF_021556685.1. Lineage (NCBI taxonomy): Eukaryota > Metazoa > Chordata > Mammalia > Rodentia > Muridae > Rattus > Rattus norvegicus. The sequence continues at coordinate 79,400,723 of NC_141535.1, forward strand.
AAAAATAGCATTTTCAACAAATGGTGCTAGTTCAACTGGAAGTCAGCATGTAGAAGAATGCAAATTGATCCATTCTTAACCCCCTATACAAAGCTCAGGTTCAAGCTCAGGTCAATATCAAGGACTTCCACACAAAACCAGATACACACAAACTAATAGGAGAAAAAGTAGGGAAGTTCCTTGAACACATGGGCACTGGGGAACATTTCTTGAACAAACCACCAATCGCTTATGCTCTAAGATCAAGAATCGACAAATAGGACCTCATAAACTTGCAAAGCTTCTTTAAGACAAAGCACACTGTCATTAGAACAAATAGCAACCAACAGATTGGGAAAAGATCTTTACCATTCCTACATCCATTAGAGGGCTAATCGCCAATATATACAACAAACTCAAAAGTTAGACTCCGGAGAATCAAACAACCCTATTAAAATATGGGTTACAGAGCCACACAAAGAATTCTCAGCTGAGGAATAGCAATGGCCAAGAAGTACCTAAAGAAATGTTTGACATTCTTAGTCATCAGGGAAATGCAAATCAAAACAACCCTGAGATTCGAACTCACACCAGTCAGAATGGCTAAGATCAAAAACTCAGGTGCCAGCAGATGCTGGCGAGGATGTGGAGAAAGAGGAACACTCCTCCACTGTTGGTGGGATTACAAAGTGGTGCAACCACTCTGGAAATCAGTCTGGAGGTTCCTCAGAAAATTGTATATAATACCACCTGAGGACCCAGCTATACCACTCCTGGGCATATAACCAAAAAAATGTTTTAACATATAACAAGGACACATGCTCTACTATGTTCATAGAAGCCTTATTTATAATAGCCAGAAGCTGGAAAGAACCCAGATGCCCTTCAGCAGATGAATGGATAGAGAAAATGTTGTACATTTGCACAATGGAGTACTATTCAGCTCTCAAAAACAATGATTTCATGAAATTCATAGGCAAATGGAACTAGAAAATATCATCCTAAGTGACATAAACCAATCACAAAAAAATACCGCACATGGTATGCACTCAGTAATAAGTGGAGATTAGCCTAAAAGCTCAAATTACCCAAGATACAATCTACAGACCATATGAAGCTCAAAGAAGAAGGATGACTAAAGTGCAGATACTTCAGTCCTTCTTAGAAGGTGGAACAAAAATATTTATAGGAGGAGATATGGAGACAAAGTTTGGAGCAGAGACTGAAGGAATGGCCATTCAAAGCCTGCCCCACCTGGGGATCCAGCCCATATACATACAGCCACCAAACGGAGATATTGCTGATGCCAAGAAGTGAATGCTGAACTGTCTCCTGAGAGGCTTTGCCAGAGTATGGCAAATACAGAAACAAATGCTTGCAGCTAACCATTGAACTGAGAACAGGGACCCCCATTAGAGGAATTAGAGAAAGGATTGAAAGAGCTGAAGGGGCTTGCAACTCCATAAGAACAACAATACCAACCAACCAGAGCTCCCAGGGACTAAACCACTACCCAAAGACTATACATGGACTCTCCCATGGCTCCAGCTGCATATGTAGCAGAAGATGACCTTGTTGGGCACCAATGGTAGGAGAAGCCCTTGGTTCTGCCAAGTTTTGACCCCTCCCCCCAGTGTATGGGAATGTCAGGGAGACAAATTGGAAGGGGTTGGTGGTTGGGTGGGGGAACATCCTCATAGATGAATGTGTGTGGGGATGGGATAGGGGGTTTATGGATAGATAACCAAGAAAGGGGATAACATTTGAAATGTAAATTTTAAAATCCAATAAAAATGGAGGGAATAAAAATTAAAAAAGAAAATAGGAGCCTGTGGGAGATGTTTCACATCCAAACCCTAATACATTTGTATAACATTCCTATAATAAAAAAATTAAATTTGGGTGCTAAGCAGTGGTTTCAGATGCTGAGGAGACAGTGGCGTAAGAGACAAATAAGTTTGGTTATAAAAAGAGAGTGTTCTGCTCCCAAACTCCGTGGGAGAGAGACCTCACCGCCTGGTCAGGTGGGCACTCCTGAGGCTGCAGAGCGGAGGAGACCACCAACACTGCCCACCCCTGCCCACATCCCTGGCCCAAGAGGAAACTGTATAAGGCCTCTGGGTTCCCGTAGGGGGGGGCCCAGGAGCGGCAGGACCCCTGCGCCTGAGACACTGCCGGAACCTGAAAGAAACAGACCGAATAAACAGTTCTCTGCACCCAAATCCTGTGGGAGGGAGAGCTAAACCTACAGAGAGGCAGACACGCCTGGGAAACCAGAAGAGACTGCACTCTGCGCACATCCAGACGCCAGAGGAAAACACCAAACGCCATCTGGAACCCTGGTGCACGGAGGCTCCCGGAAAGAGCGGCGCAGATCTTCTCGGTTGTTGCCGCTGCGGAGGGGACTTAGGCAGTACCCCACGAGCACACTTGAGCCTCGGAATCTCAGGTAGGACCAACTTTTCCCCTGCAAGTGACCTTCCTGGTGAACTCAAGACACAGGCCCACAGGAACAGGTGAAGACCTGTAGAGAGGAAAAACTACACGCCCGAAAGCAGAAAACTCTGTCCCCATAACTGGCTGAAAGAAAACAGGAAAACAGGTCTACAGCACTCCTGACACACAGGCTTATAGGACAGTCTAGCCACTGTCAGAAATAGCAGAACAAAGTAACACTAGAGATAATCTGATGGCGAGAGGCAAGCGCAAGAACCCAAGCAACAGAAACCAAGACTACATGGCATCATCGGAGCCCAATTCTCCCACCAAAATAAACATGGAATATCCAAACACACAAGAAAAGCAAGATCTAGTTTCAAAATCATATTTGATCATGATGCTGGAGGACTTCAAGAAAGACGTGAAGAACTCCCTTAGAGAACAAGTAGAAGCCTACAGAGAGGAATCGCAAAAATGCCTGAAAGAATTCCAGGAAAACACAATCAAACAGTTGAAGGAATTAAAAATGGAAATAGAAGCAATCAAGAAAGAACACATGGAAACAACCCTGGATATAGAAAACCAAAAGAAGAGACAAGGAGCTGTAGATAGAAGCTTCACCAACAGAATACAAGAGATGGAAGAGAGAATCTCGGGAGCAGAAGATTCCCTAGAAATCATTGACTCAAATGTCAAAGATAATGTAAAGCAGAAAAAGCTACTGGTCCAAAACATACAGGAAATCCAGGACTCAATGAGAAGATCAAACCTAAGGATAATAGGTATAGAAGAGAGTGAAGACTCCCAGCTCAAAGGACCAGTAAATATCTTCAACAAAATCATAGAAGAAAACTTCCCTAACCTAAAAAAAGAGATACCCATAGGCATACAAGAAGCCTACAGAACTCCAAATAGATTGGACCAGAAAAGAAACACCTCCCGTCACATAATAGTCAAAACACCAAATGCACAAAATAAAGAAAGAATATTAAAAGCAGTAAGGGAAAAAGGTCAAGTAACATATAAAGGCAGACCTATCAGAATCACACCAGACTTTTCGCCAGAAACCATGAAGGCCAGAAGATCCTGGACAGATGTCATACAGACCCTAAGAGAACACAAGTGCCAGCCCAGGTTACTGTATCCTGCAAAACTCTCAATTAACATAGATGGAGAAACCAAGATATTCCATGACAAAACCAAATTTACACAATATCTTTCTACAAATCCAGCACTACAAAGGATAATAAAGGGTAAAGCCCAACATAAGGAGGCAAGCTATACCCTAGAAGAAGCAAGAAACTAATCGTCTTGGCAACAAAACAAAGAGAAGAAAAGCACACAAACATAACCTCACATCCAAATATGAATATAACGGGAAGCAATAATCACTATTCCTTAATATCTCTCAATATCAATGGCCTCAACTCCCCAATAAAAAGACATAGATTAACAAACTGGATACGCAACGAGGACCCTGCATTCTGCTGCCTACAGGAAACACACCTCAGAGACAAAGACAGACACTACCTCAGAGTGAAAGGCTGGAAAACAACTTTCCAAGCAAATGGTCAGAAGAAGCAAGCTGGAGTAGCCATTCTAATATCAAATAAAATCAATTTTCAACTAAAAGTCATCAAAAAAGATAAGGAAGGACACTTCATATTCATCAAAGGAAAAATCCACCAAGATGAAGTCTCAATCCTAAATATCTATGCCCCAAATACAAGGGCACCTACATACGTAAAAGAAACCTTACTAAAGCTCAAAACACACATTGCACCTTACACAATAATAGTGGGAGATTTCAACACCCCACTCTCATCAATGGACAGATCATGGAAACAGAAATTACACAGAGACGTAGACAGACTAAGAGAAGTCATGAGCCAAATGGACTTAACAGATATTTATAGAACATTCTATCCTAAAGCAAAAGGATATACCTTCTTCTCAGCTCCTCATGGTACTTTCTCCAAAATTGACCATATAGTTGGTCAAAAAACGGGCCTCAACAGGTACAGAAAGATAGAAATAATCCCATGCGTGCTATCAGACCACCACGGCCTAAAACTGGTCTTCAATAACAATAAGGGAAGAATGCTCACATATACGTGGAAATTGAACAATGCTCTACTCAATGATAACCTAGTCAAGGAAGAAATGAAGAAAGAAAATGAAAAAAAATAGTTTTATTTTACCACTAGTGTAGATTTTAATAAAAAGAAACTATGCCATGAACACTGTACTAAAACCGTAGAGAGATGGATGAGGTTACTCCATGAATTGTTCAAAACTCCTGCCTGTTTTCATAGCCTCAGGGGTGTGGCTATGAAAGCAGCAGAGGTTAATGACTCTACAGTATTCCAATACAACGCCAACTGAGTCTCTGTAAACGCTACACTGAAAGGCTCTATTCCAAAGAGACAGGATGTGTATGGATCAGGAGAGAGGACTTACTTTAATGCAGGGAGGAGAGATATAATTCAGTCCACAAATCAAGGCAAAAACACTAGTAAGTGGAAGGCATCCTCCGCCCCCGAATCTTCTAACAGTAAGAAGAAGACAATTTTCTGGAAGCTTTAACTGGACTTGCAGTTTCAGCTGCAAACACAATTAAGAGAAAGTGAGCTAAGACTTCAACTTGGTTTTGGGAAGCCGGGGCCCAGCAGACTAAATTTCACATGCAGTTTTCATACAAATCCGTGTTTCGCAGACTCTCCCCAGAAAGATCTGAAATTTCTTCGGGTCACTTACGTGCATTTCCCAAGTATATATCTATTTTCTATCTACTTTTAGAACTGTACTTTCTAAACAAGCATAAGTACCTCTAAAATCCTGTGTATGCTAACTGATATAAAAGTCAAATAAAAATAGAAATAAAAAAAATTACAGCTATAAAAAAAAAAGAAATCACACTACTGGGTAAAAACAGATAAAGGTTCAGGCAAGGCATGAGTACACTATACAGCCCAAGCTGGCCCAGAAGCCATGATTTTCTGCCTTAATCTTCAGAGTTCTGGGACAAGAGATAGACACAGATTAATATCTGATGAAAAAGAATTTGAGTATAGATGAACAAAGACTAAGCTTCTCGAAATTGGCTAATCTTAATTTTATTAGAACACAAACATCTTAAAATAATAGCATGTATCATTAAACTTAGAGCAGCCTGACACACATGTATGGGAGCACATGCGTGTGCATGTGTGCACACACATGTGTTCACACATGTGATCACACACACGATCACACACACACACACACACACACACTATACAGCTTATAGCACCTGTGTCTCTATAGTCTACTTTAAAAATCAGAGCTAAAATGAGAACAATTGAGATAAAATGAACAGTGACCTTCTATTCTGATATCCACTTACATGTTGCTTGTTTCTATATTTAGAAATTCATTCCGGGTCTCTTGATTATTTTAGCTTTTTAAAGATGTCAAGTTATTCTGTTTTTTTCCCTTTGCATTCAGCTAATACACAATAAAATCTTGATCTGAACTTGTCCATAAAAAAAAAGAGAGAGAGTGTTGTCTCTTGTGAAGATAGAACTATTCTGTCCTGACTATATCCTAGATGTGACATTTTAGTATTAATCTGGAAGATGTCCCCACTGAAAGAGATATGGACTGAACAATGTGTCTTATCTACCCACTCACATTTTGAAATTGTATCCCCAAACCCACCCCTGCCGCTGCCAATGGAATGGTGTTAGTCAGGGGTCCCTTGAGAGAATGCCTCTTTACATGAGATAATAAAAGTGCAATCCTTGGAATATACTTAGTGCTTCATAGAAAGCACTATATAGACTTTAGAGGAAGAGAAAGCAGAGATGCTCCCTTTCTCTCTTCTGTGTGAGAACCTAGTGAGAAGGCAGTTATCCACAAGGAAGAAAAGAAGATTCCCAACCCCCATAAATCAGTTATGTTCTTACATTGATTTCAGATGTTTAATATCCAGGACTGGACAGTTGCTTTCTATTGTTCGAGTCACCCAGTTTATGGGATTTTGTTGTGGTGGGCAGAGTGGACTGAGCCAGGAAGAAACGGGATAAATGGTATACTGGGCCCAAGTACACTGTGTTTTTCCTTCCAGGAAAAAACAAGGATATTCAAGTATTTCATTGAAAAAAATGCTCCTTTCTTTTTCAGAAATGTTTTAATTTGGAACTGTCTTTGAGATATATTATGACATAAAGTAAGAGACCTCGTTCATGTGGTACATCTCTCTCTCTCTCTCTCTCTCTCTCTCTCTCTCTCTCTCTCTCACACACACACACACACACACACACACACACACACACATACACACACACACATACATGGACACATAAATTTGGATAAAAATTCACATAAATACACAAAATTCACATATAAATACACACAGATATACACACAAACACATGCACATAGACAAACACACATACACACTCACAGACATACACACACAAACACATACACAAATACAAACACACACATACACACACATGTACACACAAACACACATATACACAAGCACACACACATGCACACACAAACACATACACAACACACACACAAACACAAACACACAAACCCGCACGCACACGCACACATGTGACATCCTCAGCACAGCTTTGCTATGTATTGGGAAGTCATTGCTGTTCTACCAGAGGTTAGGAAACTGGACTTGCAGGAATCAAGCTGGCCTGAATATAGTTGGACAATAAATGTTATTGAAGATTCCTCAAGGACTACTACTTCAAATAGGCTTCTTGTGAATTCATGAATTTATATAGCCATAGAAGAGAATGGATTAGTTTGTATCCCTTGGGTCACTAGAGAAACTGCCTCTCCACACATTAGGGGTTACAAGATCAGGAGCAAGGTGACTTTCCATCCCCAGAGGAGCAAAGTGAGCATGACTAACTTGTAATTGGAGGTTCTGCTGGACCAGCTGGACACTAAACCACCCAGAATGCAAAGGAGCTGCAGGCTTAAGGGCAGAGTGAACTTCCTCCCTTCCATCCCCAGCACTCAGGTATGGTTTCCTGTGCATCCCCATCAAATGTAAAGGGTACAGGGAACAATGTTGCCATAGAATCCATTCAAGTATAAATATGCCAAGAATGCACAGGGGAAAGCCAAGGTCTTCTGTTTGCTTTTCATTAGGGATGGATTCCTGAGATTCACTGTCCCAAGCAGAAATGCCAGGCCAGTTCCTAGAAACCAACTGTCTTGCTTTTGTGGTCTTTTGGCAGACTTGTAAAAAATATTATCTGCTGCACAAGTAAAAGATCTGGGCTTCATGTTCCCTCACTCTGGCTGCTTTCCCTGATTTGGGGATTGAAAGACAGATTCTACCTTTTAGCCAAGAGCTCAAGGTATTATTAGAATATGAGAATAAAGAACTTCCTGGGTAGTTATTTTACGAAAACATACAGTAGGCTAGATTCACTGAGAGTCCACTTGAATTTGGAGATTGATATGTAAATCTTCCTTGGGGTCTCCGTTATTATTCTGATTGCCTCTCTTAAGCACAAATCATTTATAAGTCAAAAGGCTAATAAGAGGAGAACCAAGCTAACTCATTCACTGTAGTGAATGAATGAAACAAGCAAAAGTTAGCTTCCAGGCAGTGTGATGGACTGAGTAATCAGATCATCTCTGCTGTGTGCCTGAGCCACAGGTTTAACCAATGGAATTGCCACAGACTGTTATGTCCAACATGGCACTGAGCTTCTGGTACATTATACACTGCCACTGTGTTATCTCATTTCTTCTATCAAGACTTTTCTACCTATTTTCCTCACAGTCAGACTTGAGAATGTACCTTGGATACCGGAAAGCACTCTCATTAGCTAATCCATAATATCAATTACACCTCAGTGTCAGACAAACACTGAGACTGGTTTTGTACATGTAGTCTGCCATTTAATAGGAGGGAGAGAGAGAGAGAGAGAGAGAGAGAGAGAGAGAGAGAGAGACAGAGAGACAGAGAGACAGAGAGACAGAGAGACAGAGAGACAGAGAGACAGAGAGACAGAGACAGAGAGAGAGAGAGAGAGAGAGAGAGAGAGAGAGAGAGAGAGATTGTGACCCATTGGTAACTGGGCAGGTAAGACTCTGCTCTGAGTTTGCACCTATTTAAGTTATGCAGGGAGACACGGCTGTTTCGTGATTGCTCTTAGCACTCATGTTAGTTCACCAAGTAAACAAATGTCACCAAAGACTTAGGTCATCAGGGTTCACAGGGAAGGTTGCTTTGGAGCAGAGCGTTGGAATGCTGAATCTGACCTTTAGTGCCTATATGTCAGAAAGCCTCTGAAGCAGTTCTCGTGCATGACCTCATACAGCATATATCATAAAACACCTGATGACATGAGTTTCTTTCTCCAGTGGATATTTGTTGCCTGGTGGCATTCGACAATCCCTCCTCTGAATTAAGCCTCAGTCATTTGTCTGGAAGCACATGCTATCTTCAAAACCAATATGTTCTGGGAGCAGAAGATTTATGTCCAAGGTATATGTTTGCTTGTTTGCTTGTCTGCTTATTTGTTTGTTTTGATGGTTTTAGTCCATGAACGTTACCGCTCACTACAGCCAACGTGCCATTGAACCAGTACACATGAGCCACCACACATGATACAGTCTTTTGCCATTTCTATGAAGGCCTTCCAAACTAATTTGAATATGGCTACACTTAAAATGTGATCATGCTCATATATACATGGGATCGTTTGTCCTTAGCCATCCCTCTTCTCTGCTGCCTCTTCCTACACCCCTGGATCTCTTGCTTAAATCTTGTCCTCCAAATACATCCTGATTCTGCTCTCATGTCACCTTTTGTGACACCGTCCCTTTTCCCCTTCTTCCGTCTTTAAGGGTTCTTCCTCCTCCATCATGATCCTCTTTCTCTTTTAATGATGTACATAGAGACATACATTTATGCACATATAATTCAAATCATATTTGGAATATGACATACAGTATGACATTTGTCCTTTTGACTATAGAATATTTTACTTAATATAATGATCTACAGTTCCATCTATTTTCTCGCAAAGGTAGTAATTTCATTTTTCTTTAATGGAACTAAATAATATTTAATTGTGTGTAGTGAGTGCCACATTTTCTCTATTCATCCATCTGTTGATGGACATTTAAGCTGACTCTATTTCTTAGTTATTGGCAATAGTGTTCACCTTCCTAGTCCTCACACTGATAAGCAATCATATTTCTTAGAAAGCTCGCAGCTCACTTCCCTTTGCAGCCTTGATATCTAAATTTAGTTTCCTTTCATCTAATTTAAAGGTCCAGTTAGCAAATAATAATCTTCGCTTTTAGTCTCAATATGAAAGGGATAAAGGGAGGGAAGGATTCATATGGCTTTTGTAATGTCTTCTATATTCAACACTGCAAAAACAATGCATTCTACTCAAGATTTTCTTACTTTGACCTCTCTATCCTCAGTAAGTTAAACCATTACCTTAAGTATCCACTACATTCAGCATACATTTCCCTACTTACCTACTGTCTTAATGACTAAAGGTACCACGGGCAAAGAGAACACAGTAGATATTCATCAGTGAATCATTTCAGTGTAGAGCAAAACTTCTGTCAGATAATGCTGTACAACCCCATCTTGTCAGTAGAAGCCACCATCTAGATTTTTGTTTCCATCCCATTTCAATGTTGAGTAAATAAGACACAAGATATGTGTAAATAATCCTGAAACATCTGGATGAAAAGGAAGAAAATCAATTATCGGGATGTTTTGTCTACACAACATCAAAACATGTAAGCTCTGTGTAGACAAAACATTCCGATGATTGAATACTGCCCTTTTCATTCAGACACTTTGCTGTCATGTGGACAAAAGGCACTGCCAAGTTGAGGACTGAAGAAAAAAACAATTAAAAATTTAAAGCACATAACAGAGCAAAACTTGCCTGGTCTATAGAATGTGAGGGCATTGTTCCTAAGTTAGATATAGGAATGGAAAACAAGATAGTGTGTGGAATCAAACATCAAAATCTCTGAGACATAGCGCCAAGAACCATTTCACAAGTTCATAGTTATCTTAATAAATCAGGGACACACTAAGAGCTACTTAAAAACACACAACCAGTTTTTTTTAAATTTAAGACTGTCTTTACATATGAGACAATGCATTTTCAGAAAAGGACAGTCATTACTCCATGCCAATTTATCTTCTGGAAGAACAAAAGCAAAAACTAATTCTAATTGTCTAAGAGTAATTCAGCTTACTAGTACAAAATCAGTAACTATTTACCTCCAGAGAGCTGGGAGTTATGCCAGTCTTATTTTCATACAAAGCCTATTAGCTTACTCACTGGATCTGTGTTCAATAGTAATTGCTATTCCTATTTTATATATACAGAACTGGGCTGTAAAGATGAAGGACGAAACTCGGCAAGATTTCACAGAATGTTTACTTCTATAAGTAGTATGATGAAGTGGAAATTTCTAGTTTCTTTGGAAACTTAGCTGTGTCCTGTGATATTTTTCTGGAAACTTTCTGATGAAAGGATGTTTTTGCTAAGAACAGACACAAGGTGTTTTTTGGAAACTGTCTGGGAAAAAGGCATGTGATGTTTTGCTAGAGCAGACATTGGAGAGAACATGTGATGTTGGGAAAGGTGTAAGTATAACCCAACAGACCATGGATGGTGCCATGGCATTGGTTCACCTTGCCACTCTTTGCTGGTCTTTGTGGCATTTGCTAATGCTGGTCTTCACTGAGGACACTGTACATTGGTTCGCTTTGCCTTCTTCACGGATCATCATTTGCCATGCCTTTGTACAGAGAAATGAACAAAAGAACTTCTTGTGATAATCCGGTGACTTCTTGCTGCTTCCATGGACTTGGGCTGATTGACAGAGACTCATAGTTTCTTCTGGATTGAACTGCCCTTGCTAATTCATGAACAGTGCTTGCTTGAGTGGATCAAGCTATGGCTGCTGATTTGTGTGAACACTGCTGCTGCTATCCTGACCACAAAGACTGGACTTGGAATCACCTGAAGAACTATTTATAAACAGGTTCACATCCTCTTTTGCCCTATTAGCCTTTCCTTCCCACTACCTCTGGTGGGTGGTGGGCTAGAAGGGAGGTTAAAGCATTTAAGTACTCGTATTAATCTAGGTTTTTGAAAAATATCAGCTTACAGTATGGTGCCTCACAGGAACTTTCATTTAGAATACCTTATTTTTAATGGTATGTCTTCAAATAATAAATTTAAGAAAATGAATATCACAGTTCTTTAAAATCTTGGAATTATAATTAAATATACTATCATCTTTTTTATTTACTTCATGCTATCACCATTTTCCACGTTCTAAATCAAATATACCTAAGTACTAACTGTGGAGAAAGGAGCTGTTAGTATCCAATGAGAAGAGCTACTTTTGTTCATGAAGAACCTGTCCTAACTGACCATCTGATAAGGCTCAGTGAGATAACTGACTCACTGGCTCTATTCCTTCTGAGGTGGACAGCTCCAGCAGCTGTACACAAGTCCTTTGGGGACACTCTGCCCTCAGAGTCAGCTCTATACACTGTCATTATCTGGCAATGGCTTGGTTGGATGGGATGGTGAGAATGAGAAGAACTCAGTTTCCTGCCAAAACTTGTGTGATCAGCACCCAGTGGACTCAGATTTTCCAGGTCAAGAAACTGTCAAAAATGTCATCAGGAGGGGAATGGGTCTGCAGAGGAAAGCTGTAGGATGTTCCACTTGAGCCATAGAAACGTATTACTCACAGCAAAGACATTCATTGTTGTGATAATCCCTGAGCACTTGTCTGCAGCCACACTGATGAATTGAGAATTGTTGTGATTTGTGACTGTGGTACCATGGCTGGAACAAGTCTCTGATCTGCAGCACAAACTCATATGCATGCATTCCCAAGCAGGACCGGTCTTCAAGATGAAACTCTCAAGTAGCTTAGTCATAAATTTCCTATGGTTAAAGCTCTGTGTACTTGCATTAATGCAGAAGGTTTGAAACCAGAATTGGATTCTGGAATTAAATGGTAGCAATGGCTAGGGACTCTTGGAAAAATGCTGAAAAGTGCTAAATTTTACCTTTAAGTGGGGAATTTTACAGTACATGAGTTTCATCATAGTTTAAAGAAAAGTATATCAGACTAATTCAAATGGGTTCTTGGACATCAAGTGTACAAAGCGGTATTTTGGGGACTTAATGTAAATGAAACAGAAACATGTGGAGCAAATTTTTGCAAAATTACACACGATTCCAAAAATTAAGGGGGAAACGTTCTTGGCAAAACATAGCCGTGTTTTATCTAATCCAAAATATTTGAAAAATAAATCAAGACATTTCATAAACCAAAATACAGCTGGTTTTTTCATGCATTATGCATTTGGTTGTGTATAGTCCTTCTAATTCATTAAATGCACTTCTATTTGTATTGGAAGGAACAGCCAGTTGGGTACCCAGGTACAGATCTAAAAACACTGAGGACATTCTAGAATGTAAGGCAAGGTCACACTGTGGAAAAGCTGCTATAACATATTAAATATTATTTTAAAGAAAATGGTATTCACAGTGACAAAGAAGAAATCGGTTCACAACAGCTCCATGTTGATTCTAAGAACTCAAATTACTAAGACAAGTTAGGTAGTCTTAAGCACCTCCCAGTCACCATTACACTTCTGCCCACCCAAGTGTCATTGCTACTGGAGAGTGATTCCTCCGTATGACTTTATCAAACATGGTTACAAATGACAGATTCTTCCATATCTATCACAAAGTTGAAGTTATCATGCCAAAGTCTTGAGACCATTTAAAACCACACCCATGTTTATTTTCTCCTTTGCTTTTGCTAAATCCTAGGCTATAAGTTCTCAAGCAGCATTGACTGCCAAGGGTCCTCTCTAGAGTGAATTGATTGTCTATGGGTTCTTTATACCTGTGGAGGTGGAAGTGGTTTTAACTTCCTATACATCTGCTTAGTGTCATTATTTCAATAAATTCTTCCTGGACTTCCACACTCCATGATTTACTCAATGACTTCTTTACTTAGACATAGGCCAGAACATGTCTCTATTCATTATCTGACTTCTCTACCTGAATATTACTCAACAGGGGCAGGTCCTTAGTATTGTGTGCTGCTCTCTGATAGTCTGAGGACTATCGGGGACTGCAGAGTTTTGGGAGTTTGAATTATAAGTTAAGTAACATTGACTACAAGGTTACAAGAGGAAATACTGGAGAAGCATGGTCCAACCTGACAAAAAGCAATTTCTAAATAACTGTAATTTAGGTTTAGAAAGTGGAATGTTATGCATAGCTATTGGACGCAGTTCAAGCACCTTCACACATCTACTTAGACCTGGCTGTTCCAAGGCCTTGGAAACCTGCCCTGCCTTTAGGTCCATTTCAAATCTGAAATCTTGAAACATTTCAGATTTGCCAGAGGATGGCAACCACCCTTCTCCCCAACCCCTCCACCCTACTCCCCAGGGAATCACACATTTTAACACTGCTGGCTCTAATGGTCAGTGTCAGGATCAAGGACTCACAGCAGCAAGAGCTACCAGAGCTCTTCTGTGCAGATCCCGTCTCTCTGATACAGTAGATCCTTCCTTAGCAACTGCACAGGTACTCTGGTGCTAAACGATCAAAGCTAGAAAAAAGAAGATGAGCGCATTGATCATACTTCCCCAGAAGGAATGTTCTGGAGAGCAATGGTCCATTCAGCCTTCCTGGGAACATCCTGTGTGTCTACATAATCAGCTGAGTTTTCTGGTGACACCGTCATCAGTTTGGCAACATACACACGTGGATTTGCTTTCTCCCCCTTTCAGGATTGACCTTTGCCCTTAATATAAATCAGAAGTCAATGCTTGTTGTAAAGAAATTCTAGGCATCTTGGATGAGATAATCGGCAATAGAAAGCCATCATTTTGAGGAGGGTTTCTCCTCCTGTTTGGAGCCAATGGGGATGCCAAGTGCCAGAGCAACAGTCACCAAAACTGTATTGAAAATGGAGACATCAGACCACCAGAGATCAGATACTGATGGAGTTCACTCACTATTATACCTGATGAGCATGGAGTGCCCTGGTGACCGCAAAGATGGTAGACATAACCGGGTACCAACTCCTTAAGAGCAAGTACTTAGGAGAGAAAATGAGAGCTAAATTAAGTTTAAAGCATGGAGGCCTCTATGTTGACTTAGAGAGGAACATTCCCTTTCTTCAGACATAACATACACTGCCTTGAAGATCAGGACCCGAATCTGATCATCCAGATGATAGAGTTGTTGGAGCAAAGGAGTACTCAGTGTGGGCTTTGTACAAATACAGGAATGGAAGTTAACAATCTTCCTCCCTAAGGTCACAGAAGTCTACTGACCAGCAAAGGAATTTCCTTCTTGGAATAATGAATGAGAAAAGTCACTATGCCTGAAAATTATAAGGACTTGAGCAGAGGTGTCCTTCAACATGCCCTGTAATTGCTCTCTTTGTTTCTGCTCACAGACTGCCCCCACATACACACACATACACACACACTGTAACTAAGCTTTACTAGTTCTCTGGATTAAAACATATCTACTTATAGGTAGAAACGGGAAAACAGGAGCAGGAGTGGGATCAGTGCTTAAGCTATAGCCATGATTCTCAACCTATAGGGTGTGACCCCTTTGTGGATCAAAGAACCCTTTCACAAGGGTTGTATATCAGAAGATATCCTGCATATAAAATATTTACATTATGATTCAAAACAGTAGCAAAATTACAGTTAAGAAGTAGCAGTGAAATAATTTTATGGTTGGGGAGAGAGGTGGTCACCATTCCACGAGGAGCCAAATTTAAGGGCTGCAGCACTAGGAAGATTGAGAACCACTGATCTATTAGAAATCTATGGTAATTGTGTTTGGAAAGAACATAGAAGACAACGAAATCCTGAGATGATTGTAATTTTGCTGGCTTGCATAATGAAGAATCAAAATAAAAAGAGCTAAGGGATGATGCCAACACATAGAAAGGAAATTCAAATTTTTTACGTGGTACCTAAACCTGCATTCACGAATAGATCAGGAGACATGTGATTTACATGGATGCTTGATAAATAGGATAAAGTAAACAGGAACCACGCTCCCCAACTGCTTCTTCAAAATGAGTCCATGGTCAACATTCAGGACCACTATGCACCAGAGAAGAAAATTACTCAAATACTTGAAAGTTGCTTCACATGGTCAGAAGTTACCCTGATTTAAATGGGAGAAAAATGGCCTCCCTGGTCTTCTGCTTAGATGGACACTCTAAAAACACAAACGGAGAAAGCATTCAAAAATGTGCTTGGAGATAGTAGTGAATGCATGGTGTTAATTTATAAATTAAGCATGAAGGTAGGTGAAGACATTAGTCACATGTATTTAGAGAAGTAAACGAAGGGAACAGAAGTAGACAGGATGGAATCTTAGAGAGGAAAGAATTTAAATTAGGAAAGGGTTTGCCGGGCAACTTACTGCTGTGTAACTTCTGTTTGTTCTCAGGAGATCAACCTCGGAGTATTTGCTGCAGTTGTACAATAACAAAGTGAGATTTACTCACAGCTATTCACGAGGGGAGGGGAGTTGTTTTGTCTTTCTTGGTTTTTAATTAATTTCAAAGGAGAGTCTTGATGGACTGAGACCGAGGCAAGCCGTAATAGATGCCTGGGGTAACTCTCCGGTTAATGGGAATGCGGCGATTGTGAAAAGACAGATTGGTTTGGCCAAGTTTCACTCTGTTCTCACAATCTGGCCTTGGGCTAGTGGATCGAAATTGAAAAGGGTCTGGGGAGACATTAAACAGAAAAGAACTTTTGGACACTGTTTCTGCTGAGGTCCTAGAAAATGAGCTTAAGGAAGAGTTTACATGCTCACAGTTTCTCAAATGTTTGCAACAGAGAAAAATAAAGGATTTGAAACAAAAGGGAAAAAGGCAAATATAATTATGATGTGATACAGTACCTACATGGCCACATTGTTCAAAGGAACACTGCTATTATTGGAATATAAAATACATTCTCATGTGGTGAAGGTTTGGCTTCCGTTGAAGCTGTGCTCGGAGATCACTTTGGGTGAAGTGATTGGGTCATGAGAGCTCTTACTTCACCAAAGAGTTAATCCACAGGATGGATGACTTGATTGCTCAAATGTCAGCCATCAATAATTGCCTGTAATTCAAGCTCCAGGGGATCCAACCCCCTTCCTTCCTGACTCTGCTGGTAGCTATACTCACATATGCACATATTCACATATGCGCACATTTCAAGAATAAAATAAATATGCAAGGACTTTTTAAAAAACTGGTGGTGTTTTTGGGACATGGATCCTAGAGAGAGGAAATAGGTCTCAGACATAGCTTTGAAGAATACATCTTGTCCTCTTTCCCTTCCCTACATGATCTGCCTACTGGCTTCCAGGAAATGAAACCTCTCTGCCATACACGATTGCTGCCATGATTCTTTGTCTTGCTTCAGCCAACAGAGGGAAGGGTCTGAAGCAGAGAGCCATACTGAATCTCTCCTTCCTCAAGTTAATTCTGTCAACTATATTGTTACAGAAAATGACTAGTGAAAAAAAAATGTGAATTGCTGTTTGGCCAAGTAGGAATTTGATTAATCATGAAAAAGAATAAACTATTTTAGCCAGATTTATAAAGCTAAATCACATCTACTGATGATAAATAAGTTATAAATTAATTGAGGGGAAAAAAAGAGTACTAGTTATATATTTTGCCAGGTTAGAATAGTGCACTTCCTAGCTGTTTCTGAAAGGAGACTAGAAGGCATAGCTTTGCAGTCACTTCCTAGGTTTCTTTTATGCTGAAATGGCTTCAATAAACTTTAAAAAAGTATGTATTTTATTTTTGAGATTGAACGTAATTGCATCATTTCCCCCTTCCAATTCTTTCCTTCATACCTCCCATATACTTCTTTTCTCTGTCCAAATCAATGGCCTTTTTCATTAGTTTGTTACATACACTTATGTATCTACATATACATACATATTCAAATACATAAACATTAACCTTCTCAGTCTGTATAGTGTTGCTGTATAGTATATAGGGCTGATTCTTTGGTATGAGGTAACCAGTTCTCCCCTGCATAAGACTGTTTTTCCTGTAGTCCTTTGTGAAGAGTTGAAGTATTTGGGGGCTTAAGAAAATCTCCCAATAAATATGATGGTAAAGAATCTTCTAGGACTATTTATAGATCCTTCATAATTTCCCTAATGTTTTAATAAGTGCTTTTTTACGAACATAGAGAACTTTCCAGAGGCTGTAAACAGAGCCTCTTAGAGTCACCACTAGGCTTTTATCCAGGTATCTTTCTGGAGACTCTGGTGATGAACCCAAGAAACGTTTGGACTTCTGTAGTTCTCCACACAGCAGCATCTGTGCTATTTGATCGCTTTCTTTCCTTTTCTTCTCCCTTTGTTTCTGTGTGCTATGCTATGTGTGATTTGTAAATGTGTATGTGTATGTGAGTAGGTGCAAGCATACCTGTGTGTGTGTGTGTGTGTGTGTGTGTGTACTCAGAAGTCACAGGTCAGCAGCAAGTGTCTCTTTTCACTGTCCCCTTTGTTCTTTGAGACAGTGTCTCTCCCTGAACCTGGGACTTCTGAGCTGTCTGGGATGACTGACCAGCACCTCCTAGGATCTGACTGCCTTGCTGCATGTGCTAGCTTTACAGATAGACTTTACGGCTCTTGGCTTTTGTGTGGATTCTGAGACTAAACACTCAGAGGTTGTCACACTTGCACTCTCAGAGGTTGTCACACTTGCACTTTACTACAACCAGGGCAACTTATCAAAACAGCACAACACCCCACGGAGCTATCACACCAGTTTTGCCACAGCTCCGTAGCCCCCTCAAAGCCTCACATAGCTTTACCTAACATAGCATCTGTTATCATAACTATACACACAGAGAACCAAGTGGTTGATATGCAGCATGCATGCTTAATCTGCACTAAAATTAACACCTCATTTAGCTATGGCTGATAAAATTGAAAGACATGACAAATGTTCGAGAGGATAGATCATGCTAACAAGGTTTAATTTTTTTATGTCTTTATTTTAGTCACTATTCTATTGCTGTGCTAAACCACCATGAGCAAAACAACTTGTAAAAGTAAGTGTTTTTAATTGGCTTAACATTTCAGTATGTTAGAGCTTCATAAGTATTAATGGTGGGAAGCCGGGCAGCAGGCAGACAGGCATGGTCCTGGAGTATACCATTTGATCCACAACAACCATCACACACACACACACACACACACACACACATACACACACACACACACACACACACACACACACACACACACACGGGGAGGAGGGCAGCAGAGGAAACAAAGACAGAGGCTTAAGTGTCTGAATGGCTTCCCCTTTTGAAACCTCAAAGTCTGTGCCTAGTAACAATTTCCTTTTTCAAAAGGGTGACGCCCTCTAATCCTTCTCAAACAGTCCTACCAACTAGGGGCTGAGTATTTGAATATTCGGGAGCCATCTTCATTCAAACAACCACAACAATTTATGCTTGTATTGAAACATTACACTATATCAGTAAGCATAAAGAATTAATATGGATCATTTTACACATAAGCCTTATACACTCTTTCTGGGTCAATTATAAAAGTCGTCTCACTTTCTGATTCTTTCCGAAACAGGGATGGATTCTCTTCACAAATGGGAACACTTTTCAAAAGGATCTACTTTTTAATTTTTTTTAATTGTTTGATCCTTTTTTAAAAGATCTACCTTTAAGAGCTATGGGATGCCAAACTTGCCATGTATTTTGGTTTATTAACGTTTTCCACAGCCTAACATACACATCACACTTTTTTTAAAATCCCAAATCACATAACGTTGAGACCTGAACAGCATCCACTTGGACAGCATGAGGGAGTGCTGCAGACCTCTAAACTGGGTATTTTGAGAATCCTTCAAATAATGTGCCCCATCTTTCACCTAGCTGCCTGTGAAGTTAGGATACCATATTAGACACATGGTCATAATAAACACACTAAGGTATTTGGATCTATCTAAACCTTTTCTTTCTTTCTTTTTTTCTTAGCTTACTATAATGGAGAGCAAAAAATTATTTGTTCAGTGAAAATGTCACATTTTGTGAGTCATTCATTCAGCAGTATTTGGTTAATTTGATTTTGTTGGGCATTTTTATAAATCTGATATATTTACCCAGAGGACTTTTGGCACTAGCAACATATTAAAAGTAAGGAAAAAAATAACCATGTAGCCTAGAATTGGGAAGACTCAATTGCATCCAGATGAGGGCCAAATCCACTTCAGATTTCCAAAGCAAACAGAATTAATTGTGTCAAAAATTAATCCTTTGGAGACCTCTGGAATGTATATTTAGCCCTCTCCTAATTACTGTGGCATTCTGGTGACCCTTTTTTAAAAATTATTATCATTTCCCATCCCCCATCCCACTTTTTGTCTTCCTCTTGGTTCATTATCCTTATTTTTGATTCACATTGTTCTTCTGAACTTATAATCAAAAGGTGGAATTGAAGCAGGTACATGGGGAGCATTTGAGTTTTTAAAATGCATTCCAGGTTTTTGCCTCACTCTAGTTCAATGCAACAGCAGCTCATCTGGTGTCCTGGGCTTGTGAAGCACCATGCCCTCCTTCACTGGGCATGCCTCAAAACAGTCAATCCTTAAATGTTTGGGTGTGTTACCTGTTTAAGGTGAGGTTGGTAGTTTTGAATGGCAGTCTGGGGACGCACCAGAAGAACCGTATCAATGGAAAAGAGGAAAGAGAGAAAACAAGAGCACTTGTGTTACTGCGTAAGATTATGTGACCTACGTTAGTGGTTCCTGGGTGATTCATGAGACTGTAGTATAGCTCTGAGTGTCTCTCATCTAATGTAGCATCAGGAAAACAGGAATGAAACCAGCCTCTTTGCCTCGTTTTCCTGTATTTGTTACTGAAAAAAATAAGCTCAAATTTGCCTCTCCAGAACTCATCGTCAATCAATGTCTTTCACTCCCCTGAACCACCCCTGTGTGCATTCATGAATTTTATCAGGAAATGGAGACTCACATTCAAGTAAAATTCTGTGTCTCTGACACATGACTACAAAATCATAAGCAGAAAAAAAAAGCAATATTACGTGATTACTATAAATTAGATGCCTGTGCCCACTCATCACGAAAATTCGTAAGTTGAAATCATGTTCGTAATACAATGATAACTAGGAAGTGAAGTCTTTGAGTGGTATGGTGGCAGCTGTACTCAGAAGGGTGGAGTACACCCAAGTTAAGAACAGATAAAAAGCTGCTATCTCCACGGAAGTGATACGTGAGCTGATCGGAATTCTGAGAAACATCCAAAATGGCGGGTGGCTTCACCGCAGTGGGTCAGTGTTCTGTACATCAGACGCAATGACTGCTGCATCGAACATTCAACACAGATCTGATCCCTTGTATGTGTATGATGAAGTGGGTAAAGGAGCTGGTCTTTGAGGCAGCCCAGAAAAGGGTAAATCATTCACCGATTGTTAGCTATTTGGGGGCGGGGGGGTGTGAAACTGCTTTCATTCTTTACTCTGATGCTTCTCCAAGTTAGGCCCAGGGTCAGATGGTGCACTTATGAAAAGAACGGGAAGAAGGTCATGAGGATGCGCTGAGGAACAGGATGGCTGGGAGAGGCACAACTCTTGAGGATCAAAGAGGCTGCATTTATCTTCCACCACCAGGGTCACCCTGCTAACACAGCAAAGTCAGCTCTTTGTGTGCTGGACACAGTGCCCTCCATCCATATGCATGAGCTTGACTCTCTGACTCTTCCACAATCCCCTTTTCTTAATCTCTCTTCAATTCAAGGTGCTTCTAAGAATATAATAAGATTGCTCTATTTCTATGGGGAAAGATTTTTCTGTTTTGTATTTATTTTAAGCCCAAGTAAATACATTTTTTATTTAAAAGTTTATCCTGCTTTCTCTCAACTAAGCATGTTTTTATTTGACAAAAACACATTTTTACCAGATGCCTAAACTCAAGAAATTACTATTTTAAAATAATCAATACAAATGATTCTTAAACCACAGTGAAAATTATAGACAAAATTGACTGCCTGGAGTCTTCCTATGTGTTTAAGAATCTCCAGCAACTTCGATTTTATATAAGACTATATGCTATTTTAATACCCCAAAGTATGCTGATATTCTTATGTAAATAACACTCATATTTTCAGTGTAGCTTGGACAGTCTGTTAGGTATAAATATGTTAAGTTTTATAATGCCTGGATTAAAATGGAGGTAAAATTTTTGTAGCGTGACTTTATGCATCTTTTTTTTTAAAAAAAGGATAAGCTGTCACTGCATAACACCAAAGAGCTGAGCAGAAAAGGACATATTAAAATGAAAATAATTTAATGTCACAAGAATGAACAATGATTTGTGGTGCTATGTATCTCAGTATGTATAAACTGTAATTAAGCCAAGCTTTTCTAAATCACTCAAATATTAAACATTATATTTAGCACCATGTACTTAGACTTCATCTCTTGCTGGGGAAGCCTGGAGACTTGATATTCATCTACATACCTTTGCAATATCGATTTTCCAAGCCAAATCTGCAGGGCCTGGGGCAAACTGGCAGAAGCTTTTTCACACACCGCTGGAATGAAGCACCTCTTGTATTGTCCACTCTTGAATTCTGTGATTTGAGATGGTCCCCCAAACAAAACAAAAGACTTAATCTAAGTACTTTAAATAAAGAACTTCTGTGGGCATCTATTTTGCACCAGCCTTGCAGCTGGCAACTTATTAAAGTGCCCTCCTCTCATGGATGCTGTGATCCCTGCATAAGTAACCTTTAGGACTGAGACATTTGTTTCCCCACCTGCTAGGGCAGTCAGTCATCTTATTTTCTAGAAGCTGACCTTTACCAAACGATCTCACTTCAAATTATATTTTCCTTCTAGGCTAACCTTTACTCAATAACCAAAGGCCTGCATATCTTGCCTTGGGTTGAGTAGTGTTGAAGGCTTCCCCAGATACTGAAGAGTTCTTTGTGGGTCCTTCTGGGGCTTCTCCATCATCTTCCCCAAATGCTGACTCCTTCATATTCATCCAAATATTGGTGCTGGTACCCTCCCTAGTTAGCATCCTTCTCATATACAAAACCTACCTTCCTCTCATCAGAAAAACTAACCAGACAACCTTATTGAATATTAAATGCCTGTGGAAAGTGAAGCATTTTTAAAAAGAGTTGACAGGGAGCTAGTAGTTTATCAGGAAAATCTTTCAAGGAGAGCTTGAAAACAAAACAATAGCAAAAACACACCAATATTTAAAAGAAAAAAAATGTCTTGAATTTGTGAGGGAGTACGTGGGAGAATTTGGAGGGATAGAAAGAGGGTTAAAAGTGTATGCACACACATATACACATGTGCATGTGCAGGCACAAATACATATAAATAGAAACCATGAAATACAATCATTACAGTACTCACGAACAAAATTCTTCAAAAAATTAAATTAAAAATTCCCAGTGGAAATGTAACATTGAGCTATTAAAAGTAGCACCCTTTCCATGTATACACAGGGCTCTCTGTAAAGTGCCACAATGCCAGATGGTTTCCCATTTGGTTCCAATAGAGTTGAAGGGGAGTGTTTCTGCAAAATGAATGGAGCCTGATACATTTCTCTCATCCTTAGAATAATAAGGGATTATAGAAGTTAAGAAAGAGAAATATCACAGTTCCTGCACTTATGACTCATTTTAACATAACAGAAGAAAGGGTTGGAAGATGGTAGGAGCCAGAAGACCAGGAAGTCTGCTCTGACATAGTTTCTCCTAGAAATAGCATCATACACATTAATGATATCAATGGACATGTTCACATGGAAGATGGGAACGTTTGCAAGGTTCAACCCATAGGGAAAAAACTATAGGCAACTGTCAACTGTTGGGAGTGAGAGACTTTAGTCTCTGGAAAAGATGAGCTCTTTTAGTAGTTGCCCGATGTATCATATTCGGCCTTAAAATCACATACACACAAACAACCATGTTCTATTTTCATGTATACATAAATATATTTGGAAACACAAATGTACTTACACATGTGCATATGTGCCTATTGCATGTGTATTTGTGTGTGTGTGTGTGTGTGTATGTGTGTGTGTTTATAACAAATATAAACAAAAGAAAACAGACTATCAACTTGAGTGAGGGGAAGTATGGGATGGGTACAAAGAAGGTAGCTAAGAGGCTGGGGGTGGGGATTGAGGAGGAGTGTTATAATTCTTTTTCTTTTTTACTTCTGAAGAAAGCAGTTAGGTGTGGTGACACACACTTTTAATTCCAGCACTCGGGAGACAGAGGCAGGAGGATCTCTGTGAGTTCAAGGCTAGCCTAGTCTACAGGGTGAGTTCCAGCACTGCCAGGAACTTCCTGCCTCTACTTCCACCCACCAAAACCAACATCAACAAAGGAACCAAAGCAATAAAAGGAAGAACAAAAGGCAACACTGTAATTATTGTAGCTGAAATATAAGGAGATTTTGAAAGAGAAGATGCTGAAAGACACATCTAGGTGAAGCTCAGGAGGGGCTGGTGTTTTATAGGGGCTGCAACTTGACAGCATAATGAGAGCTCAGGATATATATTTTTATTAATTATTTTATTTGTTTACATTTCAAATGTTATCCTCCTTCCCGGTTTCCCTTTCATCCCTTTTGCCTCTAAGAAGGTACTCCCCCACCCACCTACTTCTGCCTCACCCCTCTAGCATCTCCCCTCTCTGGGGCACCAAGTCTCCACAGGACCAAGTGTCTCCACTGACACTGATTCAAGATAAGGATATTTTCCTCACAGAAAGCCTTTGGCAGTCATACAGGGAGGGACTGGGGAAGAAGACAATTAGCCAGGCAAAGGAGACCTTAACTTTAAATTAAAGACACCTCTGTCTAACCTGTAAAAAGACAGTGGTTTCTGTACATCCTGGAGAAATGTTTGAAGTTAATACTGGAAAGACTAAGCATACATACATGCACACACACACATATATACTCTAGACAACGGATTATTATTTATGATGGGGTTTCCAATTTATTGCTCAATTATGTATGAGGTTCCATGTAGAAGAAGTATGCCTGACACTTTCATAGAAACATTACAAGGGTCACCAAGATGCTGGGACCTCTAGAGAGTTGGTCAGTGGCATCAGAGGTATCTGAAATGGCATCATCAGACTGGAAGTGACTTCAGTTCTGTACCCTGTCTTTGGACTTTTGCTGGCTTGTCTCCTACAGGGGGCAGAGCATAGGTCTGCAGCTAGTACTGGTCCCCGATTACATCAAGAAACAGCCTCAAGTTCTCTGCTTTCTTTTTCTTTTTCTTTTTAATCCATATATCCATCATAACCCATAGCACTGATAGCCAATAAAATTCTAACAATAATTGGAAGTTTCATGTTCTCTTCTGACTAATAAAGTAGCTATAGATGTCTATATATATGGATTCTTCTGTATCGACAAAGCATGGTCTGGTCTTAATAGAGACATTACCCATCAGAGAAACAGAAAGAAAATACCAAATACCATGTGTTAAGTAACCAACCACATAAAGAATACTCTGGTTCACGAATGGTAAGTGCGGCACCTTCACACTGATTACTGTAATTCTTGTCCTCTTAAACTCAGTGCCTTGAGTGAAGTCCAAAATAACTCTTCAAGCAAAGCAGGAAACTCTTCTCTTGTTTGCTTTTTCACAGACTCAATGACTTAATGCAGGTCTACATTTTTTCAGCGTAAGATGTTTTGATTATGAAGAATCAAGCACATGCACACACACACACACACACACACACACACACACACACACAGAGTATTGAACCCTACATTAAAATACATTGATATTAAAGGATATAAATAGCAGTTTACATATATATATAGTTTGGATTACATGTGCACCTACTAGGTGTCAATTTACTAATGACTTACTGAATAAAGTAGTCGGGAATGAATTTGAAACCTCACAGTGCCACAGAAACTCTTGTGCTCCCATACAACTACACAGATATCTGGTATAACCTTAAATCTAGAGTCTGTTGATAATGTTTTCAATTATCCATCTTTCTTCTTTTGCTTGATTTGTAATACATTCTATTAATATAATGGCTTTTTTGAGTTTGCTCTCATTACTTAAACTTAATGTTCTGGTTATGTTTATGTCTTAAACATTCTTTTCTCCTGGTTGTTTTAAAGTGTCTGGGACAGCAGTGATGGAAGAGGATGCAGATAAGTGAGTCAATTTGCCCATCCATGAAATGAGGTGGTTCTATCCCTTGACACTGTTGGGTCTTCAGAAGAAAGCAGGTCTGCAGCAGATTTGACTCCTGGAGCAGCTTTTACTAGGTTGCGTTTTAACAACAACGCTACCTTTATGCACACTGGGTGCTAGAAATCAAGATGAAGTTAATTTACAATTTTGTTTTTCATGATCACACAGAAAGTTTTAGTAAGGCTTCCATGCTTTTTTAATGTGCTCCTCTCCACCATCTTTCCTCCTAAACCTTGAAGAGAAAATACCCTATGTTAGGAATGCTTTGGCAATCTAGCCCTGCTTATATCACATGACTGGAAAGAAGCTGGGACAATACAAAGAACGGAGATGGGAGATTAACTCCTTTCCTTTCCTTTCTCATATTTCCTTTAATTTTCTCATTAAATAGTTAACCACGTTGTGATAGTTTGTATATGCTCAGCACAATTAGAAGGTGTGGCCCTGTTGGAATAGGAGTGGCCTTGTTAGAGTAGGTCTGTGACTCTGGGTGTGGCCTTTAAGACCCTTATCCTAGCTGCCTAGAAGCCAGTATTCTGCTAGCAGCAATCAGATATAGATGTAGAACTCCTTTTACCTAGATGCTGCCTTGATGATAATGAACTGAATCTCCGAAGCAGTAAGCCAGTCCCAATTAAAGGTTGTCCTTATCAGTGTTGCCTTGGTCATGGTGTCTGCTCACAGAGGTACACCCTAACCAAGACACATGTGTAAATTCGTGCACTGTCCTGAATATTGTCTTCAATGAGATCATGAAGATGAAAAGAAAGGAGGTTGCATCCCACTGCTGCCACAAGAGATAGGAAGGAGAAAAACAAAGAGACAGAGACAGAGAAAGAGAAAAAGGATGAAAGAAGGGGAAAGGGAAGGACAGTGGAGAATAGAGGGGAGAAGGAAGGAGAGAAAAGAGAACAGGAAGAGGAAGAAGGTAAGAAAGATAGGAGAAAGGAGGGCAGGAAAGGAGGAGGAAGCAGAACAGGAATTTGACATCCTCTCTCTCTCTCTCTCTCTCTCTCTCTCTGGATACAAGGTGTGCTGGTTAGTCTTGATTGCCAACTTGACTGGATCTGTGATGGGTTTTCTTTTTCAATTTAATTGATGTGCTCAAAATACCTGTCCTAAGAGTGAACAGCATTTTCTAGTGGCAGTCAAACAAGTCAGAGGAAGAAGTACTCTTCCCTGTACTTGTTTACTTCCACTTAGGGGTAGTACTGTTGGAAACTTGTGATCTGCATGACACCGAATGTAATATGCAGAAGGGTGAAGAGTGTTGACCTTCAAAAGCCAATAGTTAAGTGGCTGGGATTGGAGTATTCATCTGCAAACATTTCTTCTGGTAATAAACTTAGTTCCAGAAAATGTAAAAAACTTTCCAAATCGATCATTAGAAAATGCAGTATGTCAAAAATGTAAGCAATCTGAAGAGTCACTTCTGTAAAAATGTCAGATAAACACATGTTAATGATGCCCAACAAAATCAGCTACTTGTGAAATGCAAATCAAGACCACACTGAGATACCACAGCACACTAACATTAACAAGTATGTAGGATCCAGGATTTTCAAACAAGCTGGTATAAATATAAAATTTTACAAGTATTATGAGAAACAATTCTGTAGAGTTTTTAACAAAAATCAATGTAATGTATCATTTGACCAGGATATTCTACTCACTAGTATTTAAAGGATATAAAAGCTTATACACTGACAAAGAATTGCACATAAATTTCTTACAGTAACCCAAATGTGCAAACAAATTTCATAAATGGCTGAATATAAACCAACATGTTACATCTCTGCAATGGAATACTACTCAAGAATAAAAATGCATTATTAATGTTACGCTTTACAAGATAGATCTCAAAATAAGTGTGATAAGAGAAAAAGAGAGAGAATAGAAGTCAGATTGTATGGTCAGATGTAAGTGGCATTCTGGAGCATGAAAAGCAATCTAAAGTGGCAGAAAGAAAACACAGTGGTCATCTGAGGAGGAGGTCAGTAGGGTCAAAGTCGCCAACGAAGAGGCTTCAGGGATCCCATAAAGGAACTTCTGAGCTTGTGAGTATTCTAATTACTGTGACTGTGTCTCAAATCATATCAAACCACACACTTCAAGAATGTACAGGAATAAAACAGAACGTTCAATTTCCATTGCATAAACTGTATCCCAGTAGACCCTTCTTATGTGAAGAAGAGCTCCAGAAGAAAGAGCTAGGAAGATGAGTTCAAACGCAAGCAAATGCAAACAAGAACTGAACACTCGGACCAGGAAACAGAGAAGTTTAGCTATTCATTATAACATGAAAAATACGAAATCAGTCAAAGACATATTACCTGTTAAAAATAATGAAAGAATACACATTTTGCTTTTGGAGATTTTCTCACATTTATTCTTAAGTTATGAGCAAAACTATTAGTTAAGTTAGAAATCAGATTAAGGTAAGGACAATGGGCTAAGTGTGTACACACCTGTAACTCTAGCACTTAGGAGTCAGGGCAAGAGGATAAGGGATTCAAAATCATCCTTATCTACATAGCAAATTTGAAGCCAGCCTTGAGTCTGTGAGTTCTGTGGTCTGAAATTGAGAAAGAAAAGAGGGCATGATGTCAAATTAACAAAGATAGAATGTATCTTGAGAAGAACCGAAAGTTGGTTCAGTTCATAAAGGCACACAAACCTGGCATCCTAAATTCATTATTCAGGACCTATGTGAAGGTGGGAGGAAGAAGTGCCAAACAGTAGTTCCCTGATTTCCAAACACAAACCATGTCACTCACGCCCCCACAAACATCATGGATGGACACACACACACACACACACACACACACACACACGCATACGCACACCTCAAAAAGGCCACCACAACATCAAACACTACTGAGGCAAAGCAAAGCATCAGAAATCAAACAAGATCAGAACTCATCTTAAGCTTGGCGAGCATCTTCATCTATCATGAAGAGCAGGGTATCGTACTCTGAGGAATAATAATGCACATGTGTTCTGACGATGCAGAAACCTTGTAATCCCCAAACAAAAGATCGTGGAGCCTGTGAATCTGTCCTCAGGCAACACTGACTTCTATATTTGTTTATTTACATACAAAACACTTTTAAAAGTCGCTGATCTGAGTGCTGAGGGTGGCTGTATCAGCAAAGAAGCAGGATGAAATTCATTCTCAGATGAAATCTCTTTTACTAATAAACATCAGGCTGATTCAGTCACTTGCAAGTGTTTTAAACAGTGCCTTTCTGCCTTGTCCACAAGACAGTAGATGTTTCTATCATGCCCTTTAAAAGGCCTCTCCTAGTGAAGGCTTAGGACAGAACCATCTACAGCACACAGTACTAAGAGCTATTTTAGGGCTTCAGTTTGGATAGAGGAGATAGAGGGGGGTCCCTTTATCTGTACTCTTTCTTGGGCACAAACATCAAATAAACACTTTCTAAAAATAGCATGTTGTCATCCACCCTCACCATCCCCTCTGACACTGCTGTACCTTCCACCACAATCTTAGTTTTTTCTGGATGAGAAGTGAATTATAAACCATCTCCTGTATGCATAGTTCAAAAGTCAGGATTGGGATATTGTTGCCTAAAGAATTCCCAGCACCGGGGACTCTCCCAAAGAATGCTAAAGTCATGTTTATCCTCAGCTCCTGCAGTCCTGAGCAGCCTGTAGCCCCTCAGATCTCAGGCTGCCAAGAGAAACAGGAAAATGAGAAACTATCTCTAAAAGAAAAACCAGCCCAGCCACGTTCATTGGCTCTTCTCTTCTTGTTTTCTTTTTCTTTTCTCTCTTTTCTGCCCCATTTCTTTCATTCTTCCTCAAAAATCAGGAAAATCAGGTTGGTTAAATCTTTGTTTAAAAGGGGAAAAAAGCCATTTTCTTTATTGATTGTAGCTACGCCTGGCTGGAGTTTGGGTTGGGTAAACAACCAAAAGGAAAAAAAAAGACTTTAAAAAAATAGAGAAGGGAAAGCAGCATGCTACAGACACACAGTAATGAAACCTTCCATGTTGATTCTTATAGTATAAAAAAATATTTCATCTTTTCAAGGAGTGTTGCCTCTAAGGGAGTTGTCTCTGCCCTGGCAGGAGAATGGTGAGAGAGCATTGCCGGTGTTTAGAGAAAGTGAGAAGTGTTATTGTAAGATACCCAGCCCTTCCCCAAATCCACCATCCAGTTGGGATGAATTGGTATGAGCTCTGTCCCCTGGCTTTTTCTTTTTCCAAGATTGTTCACTCACCCAAAGGAAAGCTCATTGCATTTTGCACTCCACTAGAATTGCTAAATGTTGTAGACAAAAGTAGATTATAAATTATTCTACCTTACAGTAAGGAACAGTTGCCTCTTTCCAGTCTAATGGAATACACTTACATGCTAGGTGGGACTTTGTTAGATTTATTCTAAAGTTGCTCCAGCCCCATCCCTCCCTTTACACCTCACCCCAACATGCAAAGACATGCTATGTGGTAGCTTGAATGAGAAGCTCCTCATGGGCTCATAGATTTGAATATTTGCTCTTCAGTTGGTGCTGCAGTCTAGAGAAGTTATAGAACCTTCAGGAAGTGCAGACTTGAAGGAAGAAAAATATCTCTATTCTCAGTTTTGAGAATTTATAGTCTTGCCTACTTCCAGTTCACTCTCTCCACTTCCTTATTGTGATTGAAATGGTTGCCCCAGCCCCTGCTGCCATGCCTTCCTGACTCCTGAACTAGGAGCCAAAATCAACTCTCCCATAAGTGACTCTGAGACTTAGTATTTTATCACAGCAATGGGAAAATAACTAATGCAAGCAAATTTCAAGAGACCTTCTAGCTATCTCTTTATTTACATTAATTTTAATTGGGCCTCAAATGAAACTGCTCTTTTAATGTTGTGGTTTATTTCCTGTTCATTTTAAACATTTGTTTTTATTTGTGTGTTAGGAGTAGTGATTAAGGATAATGGTAGATAGTATTGGATCCACTGGTGCTGGAGTTAGAGAGGTAAGCAGCCTTATGTGAGTGCTGAAAACTGATTTTGGGACCTCTGGGAAAGCAATAAGTGCTTTGAACTGCTAAGCCATCTCTCCAGCCCCAATTTTTTATGGATTCTGAATCATGGAAAGGCATAGCATGGACAGATTTGTATGGGTTGCAAAGAGTAAGATAAAGTACTATGACCGTTAGACTTCATGGTCTGAGTTGATCAGTTGTATCTGGAACTTGATATATCAGAAGGAGCTTCCCAGAAGTATTTACCACAGAGCACTAGATTGTATAATCAAGAACTCATGGATGAGGAAAACCCAGGGAGGCAGTGTGAAGTCCCAGAAAGAAGGCCATGGGAGATGCAGGCCATCACATTTTATGAAGTGCTAACAAGAAAAGGGGTTAAGCTGTAAAAAAGGGAACTTCTTAGATGTCTTAGTGCTTGAATTTTTCTGACATGAGGCTATGGAATATGGATGCTCTTGAATAAATCTTTTAATAACTGTAACCTACATGTTTCCTTTTAAAAATAATATTGATTTGTCCCATGGAAGAGAATTCCAAAAACAAAATCATCCAACGTCTCATTTAGCATGAACTAAAAGGCAAATCCTCTACGCAGGAATATGCAATGTCCACCAAAATAACTCTGCAGCCAACCAACTCCTCCACCAGAAATAAAAATGAATACAGCACTGTTCTCATGTTCCAGGACTGAGAAAGTGTAAACCCAAGACATTTGTCCAAATCCAGTTGAATTTTCTCACTAGGAAATCATCTGTCCCAAAGTTTAAGACAAGTTTAGGGGGTAAAGCTAATCATTTTTCGTGAAGGCAAAATCAGTTTAATGTTCCTAGATCACATTAATAGAATAAAGAAAAACAAATGATCGAAAGAGATTATGTACAAAAGGCATATGACTAAATTCCTTAGGCACTCACATGAAACACTTTCATGAGAGCAAGACAGAAGAAAGAGTTGCAACTTGATAAAGAACAACACAAACTCCAGTGTAGGGGAGGGAGGGGACCAGCAAAGAAAGGGTTGGGAGAGAGTGCATGTGCGAGTGTGAGTACATGTGTATTGTGTGTGTGTGTGTGTGTGTGTGTGTGTGTGTGTGTGTGTTAAAATCTGTTACTTTCTATGCTGACATTTAAACAACTTTAAAAAAAGAAAGCAATGAATACATGGGATTGTGTCTCAAGTGGGTACAGGAAAAAGCCCCTATTGGATGTATTTCTCGTTATACTAGTCATTTCTCCAGTGTAACAAATTAACAATCCTTGGGGGTGGGGTGATTAACAATAAGGGATTTTGGAGATAAAAGGCTGTTTCTGTCTTTATTCAAAGGTGGCATGACTCTCTGTGTGGAAAATTGCAGGGCACAGAGAGAGTCCTGAGAGAGTGAAGCCCGAGTGACTGTGTCCTGTTGACACGGACACTGCCATGTCAAGGACCATGACCTCAGACTCATGGGAAAACAGCAAAGATTTGAATAAGCACCTACTCATCATTTTAACCCAAGTGACCTCTGCTCTCTGCGGAGGGGAATTCTAGGTGGAAACACTTGACCCGGATCTTGACTATCCCTTATACTCACAGGAAAAAAACAATCTTTATTTTAGGTTGTGTTCATTTTAATTTGCTCCCATATTCAGTAGATCTTTTTCAAACGCTGAAAGAAAAGCCAGATGTGCTATACATCTGTAATATCAGTATTTAGGAGATGGAAACTGAAGAATCAGTAGCCCAAGACCAGCCTTGGCTACAAGAGACACTTACTATCAAACCAAACAGAACAAGAAATGAACAAGGTGGAACACCTTCTCTTCCACATTTGGTAAACGGGGTCTGATATGAAGATGCGCGTGTCTTGGGAAACTAATCCAGTTACCAACTACTCCTTCCTTCACTTCTCCCATTGACTTTCTTACTACAGCCAAACCACCAGCATCTGCTGCTCACAGCACCTGGTGGGGTTGGCAGCCTGCGTCACGCTTTAAATCACCTGTTATAGATGCTATCGGGTGGGAATTCTGCAAAGTTCAATCCTATGGTTGCCTCTCTGTCTGCTGAAAAAGAAAGACTGAAAGCCAGTTGACTACAGGAACGACACACAGTACACCTTTCTTTTTAAGGCAAACACCAGTTAAAGCAGTGATCCTAAACCTTCCTCATGCTGAGACCCTTTAATACACTTCCTTAGACTGTGCTGACCCCAAGCTATAAAATGTATCTCGTATTGTTACTTCATAATTGCAATTTCCCTGTTGCTATGACTTACAATATCATTATCTGATACGTAGAATATCTGATATGTGACTCCTGTGAAAGAGAGTTGCTACCAACAGGTTGAAAACCTGTTAACTGAGTTAAAGGAAAGAGTTCAGGATTTGTTTGATAAAGAACTAAGAGGAGTGGACAATCTAAAATCCACTCCTTGCCTTTGATGTTTGTTTTCCCTAGCACAAACCATGTTTTCCCTAAAAGCTGCCATCACCTCCTAAACATGGGGGTAGACTTTCTTTTTACTTATGGTCTGAAATAAACCCAATTAGATGGGATTTACAAAAAGAACCTTAACGTCCAATTAAAGAACCCTGAACTGTGAGGCTAGATAGAAAAACAATTGCTAACAACTACGCTGAAATGTCAGCTCTTCTTGCTTGAACTGTGACTTCCCCTTCCTGCTCTGCTCAGGGGGAATGGCCCTTGAGCTGCATTTAAGATGGGCTCGCGTTCCAGGAGCTTACACTACACTCCTCAGAAACTGTAAACAAGCCTCTCCCTTTTTTAGGTCTTCTATGCACTGTTCCCAAACTGACCACATCTGCCTAAGCAGAATTGAATGTGAACTTCTCTGGCTACAACTGACTTCAACATGCACAGCAAATATGATGGATATTCTCTCCCGTGTGGGTGCCAGATGCAGACCAGATGTGTGTGCACTGAAGCCCATTGGCCTATTGTGGACTGTCTGGACACTTAAGCTATAGACAGTCTCTGCTTTAGGAGCGCTTTAAAGCAATTTACTGAAAACTGGAATTACCAAATGTGACTGTTGTCACTTGAAAACAACCACACTGTGGCATGTCATCGCTGCTTCTTCATCTCCCCATCTGTGAATGGATGCACCCCTGACACCCCTGAGCAGGCTGGAGCATGCACCCACACGTCAGAGGCTCCAGGAAGCCCTACCCCTTCCTGGAGTGAACACCATCCTGCCTCTGTTGAACCTCTCCTTTGTTTTCCATGCAGTTGGACTTTTCCTATAAACAGGCCCTCTTCTCTCCTCTGGAATGCCATGTCTTCAGCAAGTCAGGCCACTTCTTAGCTGAGGATTTCGCCTTGTATTTCTTATTAGGAACAGAGTTTCGTGGGCAGGTATGCTATACCCCTGTAAATCACGCACAAACTTTCTAAAAATGTCTGCATTGGATCCAGCATCTAAACCAGAATACACTCACACACACACACACACACACACACACACACACACACACACACACACACAAACTGACCTTTCTGTTTTTCTATAGCCTGTGAGCTTATATTAATATTGGAATTATAGTAACTTGGAAGAAAAAAGGGTGCTTCCAAAAGTTAAAAAAATTATTTTGCTAGCCTTTTATAGGTTTGTTAGTCTGCAACTTAGACAACTCCCCCTTCTCCCTTCCACAGATCAGAAAGGTCTCTCTTCCCCTGCAAAAACTGAATTTCCTGCATCTATGCCTACTCTGCACCACAGCTCCCCTGAACTGACCTTTGAACCCCCTAGACGCTGTCTCTGTAGATTTGCAGGCAGAATGAGTCAACCCACATTGCATGTTTCCTGCCTGCCTTTCTGGGCCCTCACTCTTTCCTTCCATTTTCTGTATCCTCTCCCTTACTGCACTCTCTTACCGTGTTAAGCTCTCCTCTCCTTCCCATACAGTCACACAACTGACATGGTGGTATCCACAGTTTGCTCAGTGAGACCTCTCCTAAGCTGAGGGCTGCTTTTTTTTTATTTTGCAAATGGATCTTTATCAAACCCCTCCTCATCAACTTGGTTGCTTTTTGATTGACTAAGAGCTATTTTTGGCTTTCCATTACACAGCCAAAGAGCCCTGAGAATTCTACATTCAATATTTTTCTAAATCTCTTAGAGGTTCTCAAGTAAACCACATCATTCTCTGTATACAGCAAGTATCTTCTAATTGGCATGGCAATTTACCTGCTGGAGTACTAAAGATACAGATCACACTGTGGAGAGATCTGCCTTCCCACAGTCTTTTGAGTATTCTTTATCTAGAGTAGAAGCTGGGTCAAAGAACTGGTGGGCCAGGGGATGGGTCACTGTGGTTAATGTCCCCAGCTCAGTCCATGCCTTCTGAAATACCTGTCTGGTCTGTTTACATGCTTGGTGCACAGGGCTGCAGGGCTGGCATGGAGAACTAGAGAGCTATCATTCAGTAGACCCAAGAGCTCAGCCTTGGCTAGGATAGATGGGATATCCTGGTCAGGGTTAATCTAAGGAATGAAGTAAAAAAAGGCAAAAGTCATCATTTAAAAAGGAGCAACTCATGTAAGGGTAGGGACTACCTCTATGAATGATTCTCTCTACAGCTTCTCAAAAAAATAAATAAGACATCATTGAGGGGCACAGAGGAGACCCACAGAAAACCCATCATCTACCTCACCCACAGTATGTCCATGAATGTAGCTGAAAGCCATCTGGCCTTTTCTGACTTCTCCTGATGAAGGGGTGACA
Organism: Rattus norvegicus; assembly: GCF_021556685.1. Lineage (NCBI taxonomy): Eukaryota > Metazoa > Chordata > Mammalia > Rodentia > Muridae > Rattus > Rattus norvegicus. The sequence goes on from NC_141535.1 coordinate 79,436,222, forward strand.
GGAAAAGATTCAAAGGCAGGGGGGGCAGACAGACGCAGAGAGACAAAGAGAGGGAAGGGAGAGGAGAGGGGAGAGACAGAGACAGATTGACAGCAAGAGAGAGAGAGAGAGAGAGAGAGAGAGAGAGAGAGAGAGAGAGAGAGAGATCCCTCTGCAATCACTGCCTTACCTGCCCAAGCTTAGCTGACACTGACTGACAATGTGGAATGATAAAAACAAATTAATAAAACTTGAAAGAGTGGAGTCAGACTGAAATGGGGATATAAAATGTAGTTCAAAAAAATCAACTGACCAAGCATACTTTGATAAATGCCTCAGGTTCTTAACAGCATGCTTCTGGAACAGGATTCTGTCTAATGCAGGGAGTGTCATTATCTCCAGAAAACTAGCTAAGAACTAGCTCCTTATAAGTTTGTATAAAGAAATCTAAATTTCATACAGTTTCTCCTGGGGAAATATGAAGAAATCCTCTCTATAGGAGGGAATATTTCGATTCAGAAGAAATAACTACATAACACCAAGCCATTAGAACTGAGTACAACCACCCCCTAAGTGCTGCTTCTCACTATAATTTACTCTCATATTTTTGGTCTCAAGAATCTTACTTTTAAAATGTGCACATGCAAAGAGAAGGTGAGTACTTGGGGAACTGGTTGGGAAGAAGATTGTCAACAGTGTGGGAAAGGGATAAAAGACCATGAAACTATTGTGTGCTCATGAAGACCACACATTACATATATGTATGTAAAAAAATAAAAAGGAAACAATTAACAGTGTTAATAAAAATAAAAAGGAAAAAAATTAACAGAATAAGTAGGAAAATCAAATATACTGAACACCTCCCATATTTGTGAAATAATGTAGAATTGCACGATGTGTAACAAAATGTAGCAAATCAATTTAAAAAATGAAAGACAAAATTTTATTTTATATTGTATTTTATATCGTTGTTTATATTTTATACTTGGCTATCAAAATAGAATGGGGTATTAAAAAATTATTGAACTCTTTTATAATTATTTTGCCTATGTCTGAATAAATCTATTCAATTATCAAAAGATTGTTATCAACATTTGCCTTAGTGAAAAAATTTAAAACATCTGTGATATGAACACATAAAGGGAGACACTAGAGGAGGAAAAGTTTAAATGGGGATGGGAAGGGGAGGAGGGAAGGGGTGGACAGGGGAGGTCAACAAAATCTAAGGATACATATAAAAGCCGTATAGAAATATATTACTTTATAAGTATATGATAAAAATATCCTTTAAAAAGGGGATCTCGAGCAGAAATATGCTGCATGGTGGTTGTCTCCTCTCAGATGTCACATGTTTGCAAACACACCAGTGCTGGGTGTAGAATACCTTCCTACAAGTTGTTGCCCATGTAGGCCCTGGAGACTTTGAAACAAAACCATCTATTGTCACTACTGTGAATTACCCACAAGAACTATGCTAAGACATTACTACTGAAGACAACACATTCTGGATTTAGAGCAAAGAGATAACAAACTGAAATTGAGCTGAATTTTTTCTCTGCTGGCTCGTGTTCATAAAGGCCAGGAGGTGCCATACAGGCTGATGGGGAAGAACATTCATCAGCCATCCCTCCCCAATATAAACCCTGTTTGCAGTCATACAGATCTACCTGGCATAACAGGACTGACATTGCACTAGTGGCGTGAATGTTCTGGGGGTTAACTAAGAGCTTCTTGATTGGATTTTAAGCCTCTTTCATAGGGGGAAATTCATAAAACCTATGACTATGTATACTACAGGCCCTGTGCAAGTTGTCTATGATTGATGTTGTGCTAAGTGAACATATAGTTAAGTTGACTTCTAAACATTTATATTTATACCCACAGACTAGGACAACTTTCTCTACCTTGCTCAAGAAGCTTCTTTCAGCAATGGGTGACAGTCACAGCGGAGCCCCTTAACTGATCAAAATATATGACAGCTGAATGCTTGTCCTAAATAGAACATCTATGACGCACCTCCCCCACACCCCTCCCTCTTAAACGCATTTCATCCTGGGAAATGAAACAGAAGAGCTGTGGCAAACTACAGGATTGGGAGGAGTGTGACACATTGTTGTCTTCTGAACATGGCATGGCCGATGTAGTCAAGAGCATATAACATCAGTGATGACCTACAATGGGTCCCTGAAACAAAAATAAAAGCAAATCTATACAGACTAAGCAAGTTGTGTTTAAGAGTTTAGGAATATGTATGTATATGTATGTATGATGGATATATGTCAGTTTGTATGTATGTGTGTTTATACATATATTTGTGTATATGTACCCATATGTATACACATATATACATATATATGTGTACATACACGCATGCACATATCTATGTATACATATATGCATATTATAATAAAAAATGAAAAAAAGAGGCCACATATTTGAACGAGAGCAAGAAGGGGTGTATGGAAGGGTTTGGAGAGAGGAAAGAGAATGAGGAAATGATGTAATTATAATTTCAAAAAAAAGAAGCAGTATTTTTAAAAACTTTAAGAGAAGAAAGGGAGGAAGGAAAGGAGGGAGGGAGGGAGGGAGGGAGGGAGGGAGGGAGGGAGGGATGGTGGGAGGGACCTGAGGTTGGTGGGAGTAGGAAAGAATGAGAGAAGACAATGAAAGTGAATGTAATTACCTTGTATGTATACAAGTATGTAATTGTCAATTAAAAAATCTATAGGATGTGTTAGTGGGTTTTACTTCTGATTAGAATACATAAAAGTTTTAGATGTTAGAGGGCTCATAGTACACTTGAAGTAGTTCGTTACTTTTTTAAAGAGTTATTTACTTTATGTATATGAGTACACTTAGCTGTCTTCAGACACACCAGCAGAGGGCATCAGTTTCCCTTACAGATGGTTGTGAGTCACCATGTAGTTGCCTGAGAACTGAACTCAGGACCTCTGAAAGAGCAGTAGATACTTTTAACCACTGAGCCATCTCTCCAGCCCCCAGTACATTACTTTTTATTTAATTTTAAATGGCTGTTCTCAAAGTGATTTCTACCCCTTCACTCTTAACACAGTGAAAGTGTAAGAAATGCTGCTGTGCTAATCTCGATAAGATGTATTATTAACATCTGTAAAGCTGAGAGGGAAAGCGGTTTGGGAGAAATTTCATTTCTTCTAGCAGTTTTGCCTAGGGTCTTTGGAAAAGCTTCCTCTGTCTCATGTATCAGGGAATTTCCTGACATGCCAGTTAGAATTGGAGGTCGCAGTTCTCTTCCTTTCTCCTCTTTTCTTTTCCTTACATTTCAGCCATAAGCTTCTCAGAAACAATCTGGTTATAGGTGATGAGAGACTTCATTTTAAAAGATCACTATAATGCGGGAGAAGGCAATTCTGTACAGAAAAATCTGAAACATAAGACCTTGGGAAGTCTGAAAATAAGAAAAAAATTCAGACGATACTAAGTTCAATGGATATTTTTCCTTGCATATACTAAAACCATAAAAATACATGATACAAGAATATGTCTATGTGATAAAATGGCAGCCTTTTAAAGAAAGTACTGCCAATTTTCATGCCATAGATTTATCATGCTAAGTGAAATACATAGTACACAGTAAGAGAAATGTCCCACACTGTCAATTATAGGCTAATTCTAAAATAAGTCAAACTCCTAAAAGCATTAGCTGGAAGTTGAGTCACAGGGACATAAGCAAGAGAAAATGGAGGAGGTTGATCAAAGAGTACAGTATTTCAGCCGGAAAGGAGAACCTCATTTGACTGTCCTTTCATCTAGTATGGTGACTCTATTGATATCATGTATTTCAAAATTACTGGAAGTCTAGATTACAAATGTTCTCAATACAAAAATGATAAAGGGAAAATGATATGACATTGTCTTGATTTAATAATTAATATCACATTTTGGCATGCATTAAAACATCACATCAAACCCCCTACATGTATATAACTAATACTTGTCAGTTACAAAGAAAAATTATAACACTTCTTATTTACCTACAAGGAATGCACATGTTCCTGAAACAAGAAAATGCATCTCTCTTTGTCTTGGTCAGGGTTTCTCTTGCTACAATGAAACACCACGACCAAGTAGCAAGTTGGAGAGGAAAGTATTTATTCAACTCACACTTCCACAGCTATGTTTATCAGCAAAGGAAGTCAGGACAGGAACTCACATAGGGCGGGAACCTGGAGGCAGGAGCTGATGCAGAGGCCATGGAGGGGTGCTGCTTACTGGATTGCTTTCCCTGGCTTTCTCAGCATGCCTTGTTATAGACCCCAAAACTACCAACCCATAGATGGCACCACTTACCATCCTCCCTTGATTGCTAATTGATAAAATGCCTTATAGCTGGATCTCATGAAGTATTTCCTCAACAGAGCCTCCTTTCTCTGTAATAACTCCAGCTTGTGTTAAGTTGACACACAAAACCAGTACACTGTCCCATGGGGTTGAGCTAACACAAGTTATTGAGCTCAGTATCACCAGGAAAAAAACCAATACACATAAATAACCCTTTATTAGCCAAAATATTATTTCATTCAGATGGGAGACACAGAAATGACCACTGGCTGTCAGAAACCAGAAATATAGAAAAATTGACATAAAAGAATATTCACAACTTCCAAATGTCCAACATTCATCCAAAGAACAAACAGGATTCATATTCGTATTTATAAGTGGATGCCAAATAGCACAGTCCGGATAAAGGTGGTATTAAACAATGGGGCCTTAGCAACTTAGAATTTTGGACCAGTTGCAAGATTTCCTAATGAAAGAAAGTGACTCCTCCTTCAGTGAGGCAGTTGGAATGACGGGGACATCCCACAATGGAGGCATTGGTTACTAGTCACATCCTATACCTTGACTGATTCACATAGACCAGCATACAATATATAAGACACACTCTGCTTTCTAACAACCCTGTCATCCTTGCTCTGGGCCTCTTCCTTCTCAGCTCTCTGCACCCTAACGTGAGCCTGCAGACACTCCCAATGCCGCTGTGGCATTGCTAGGTATCACCTTCACCAGGACTGTGCTGTTTGCTATCCTCTTTTAAATATGAACAAGAATCTCATTCGTTCCTTTGGTGAGTGTTAGGCATTTGGAAGTTGCCTACATTGTTTTATGTGCAGTAGTTCTTACAATGTCCGTTTTCTGTTGAAGTCAGGATATCAGGTACAAGCGAAGCACAGGATGAGCCAGACTTCTTGGAAATGTCTGTGCTAATGAAGCTGTAATGTGAGCTATCTAATTCCTCTGAGTCGCTATTTTTAAAGACATTAATAATGTTAATAACTCAAATCCATTGATTACAAATCACACATCAGCCCAAGATATATATGGAAGTACTTTTAATCAGTGAGGTGTACATTCAAACTTTATACCTGTTATTGACATATCTCTATAGTCCTGCATTCATACCAAGGACCACAGGGTAGAAAACACATGACAGATAATGACAGCAAGTTACCTACCAGTCTTTCCCAGCTTCCCTTTATGGGCAAAGGAACTGCAAAGTTAACCAAAAAGTGAAGCTGAAGATTATCTGCTTCTATTGTAAGGTTTTGTGCACTTTATTTTCCTTGTCATTCTCAATCAGTTAAACAATTTCTAGAAAAATTTCTAAATCTCTGACATCTCAGTGAGGGACTTCAAGCTGAAACACCAACCATGAAAACTAGTTTTCAATTTCCACAACACTGACACATCAGAGATAAATAGAGAAGCTCTGTAAAGCGAGAACTGCTGGGAAGTAAGAGGAGCTACAGGTGGTGGGAGATGCTCCAACCTTTCATTTTTCTCACACCCAATGATGAACTCATTGGCTTGAGACCCCTTATGAACAACAATGCCAACCAACCAGAGTTTCCAGGGACTAAGCTACTACTCAAAGACTATACATGGACTGACCCTGGACTCTAACTGCATACATAGCAATGAATAGCATAGTAAGAGCACCAGTGTAAGGGGAAGCCCTTAGTCCTGCCAAGACTGAAACCCCAGTGAACGTTGGGGGGAGGGCGGTAATGGGGGGAGGGTGGGGAGGGGAACACCCATAGAGAAGGGGAGTGGGAGCGGTTAGGGGGATGCAGGCCTGGAAACCTGGAAGGGGAATAACAATTGAAATGTAAATAAGAAATACTCAAGTTAATAAAGATGGGGGAAAAAAAGAAAATGCATTCAGCCAGCCACAGATTTAAATTTTCTTTTTTTGAGCTTTGATCTTCTCCTGGGCTCATGTAGCTTATGTGCAATGTTACAATCTCTTATGATGGTATAGGCTATTTTTGAGCACATTTAATATGGGATATGCTAAGTTATGATGTTGGGAAAGTCAGGTAAATTAAATGTGTTTAAGTGTGTGGTGATTTCAGCAAACAATGGGACATAACTGCATTGTAACATTGAACAGCAGCTCTCAAGTTCATGACTCTTTGGACTGGAGCCTACTGAGATAACAGTGCCCTTTCCCATGGTTAGACAGCTATATAAGAGATACAAGGACCCAAGAAAACTCCAGGAAACAGCACAGAAGACAAGTGGCCTTGTTGGAATATGCAGATGAAATCTTTAATGTCCTGCAAATGGATCAATGAGCTTCCACTGATACCTGCTTTTCTCAAACATTTCTTCTAGCATGGCCGGAAATGCATTTGACTGAGTTCCTTATCTCCCACCTCATCGTTGCAATGTGATGATGATGACACATCACACAGGGACGGTCCCATATGATAACATCCTGTACTTGACATGCCATGAATAGAGTGCTCCAGTAACCTGACAATAATTGTTAGCTTTGGTATTTTCTATTCACCAAAGAATTTACTCTATTCCTGTGACTGCAAAATGTCTCCGACACTGGGTATAGTGTTGCTTATGAGTAATAGGTGTATACACCTATCACTTCTTTTTTTTTTTTTATTAACTTGAGTATTTCTTATATACATTTCGAGTGTTATTCCCTTTCCCGGTTTCCGGGCAAACATCCCCCTCCCCCCTCCCCTTCCTTATGGGTGTTCCCCTCCCAACCCTCCCCCCATTGCCGCCCTCCCCCCATAGACTAGTTCACTGGGGGTTCAGTCTTAGCAGGACCCAGGGCTTCCCCTTCCACTGGTGCTCTTACTAGGATATTCATTGCTACATATGGGGTCAGAGTCCAGGGTCAGTCCATGTATAGTCTTTAGGTAGTGGCTTAGTCCCTGGAAGCTCTGGTTGCTTGGCATTGTTGTACTTTTGGGGTCTCGAGCCCCTTGAAGCTCTTCCAGTTCTTTCTCTGATTCCTTCAACAGGGGACCTATTCTCAGTTCAGTGGTTTGCTGCTGGCATTCGCCTCTGTATTTGCTGTATTCTGGCTGTGTCTCTCAGGAGCGATCTACATCCGGCTCCTGTCGGTCTGCACTTCTTTGCTTCATCCATCTTGTCTAATTGGGTGGCTGTATATGTATGGGCCACATGTGGGGCAGGCTCTGAATGGGTGTTCCTTCAGTCTCTGTTTTAATCTTTGCCTCTCCCTTCCCTGCCAAGGGTATTCTTTTTCCTCATTTAAAGAAGGAGTGAAGCATTCACATTTTGATCATCCGTCTTGAGTTTCGTTTGTTCTAGGGATCTAGGGTAATTCACGCATTTGGGCTAATAGCCACTTATCAATGAGTGCATACCATGTATGTCTTTGTGTGATTGGGTTAGCTCACTCAGGATGATATTTTCCAGTTCCAACCATTTGCCTACGAATTTCATAAACTCGTTGTTTTTGATAGCTGAGTAATATTCCATTGTGTAGATGTACCACATTTTCTGTATCCATTCCTCTGTTGAAGGGCATCTGGGTTCTTTCCATTTTCTGGCTATTATAAATAAGGCTGCGATGAACATAGTGGAGCACGTGTCTCTTTTATATGTTGAGGCATCTTTTGGGTATATGCCCAAGAGAGGTATAGCTGGATCCTCAGGCAGTTCAATGTCCAATTTTCTGAGGAACCTCCAGACTGATTTCCAGAATGGTTTTACCAGTCTGCAATCCCACCAACAATGGAGGAGTGTTCCTCTTTCTCTACATCCTCGCCAGCATCTGCTGTCACCTGAGTTTTTGATCTTAGCCAATCGCACTGGTGTGAGGTGAAATCTCAGGGTTGTTTTGATTTGCATTTCCCTTATGACTAAAGATGTTGAACATTTCTTTAGGTGTTTCTCAGCCATTCGGCATTCCTCAGCTGTGAATTCTTTGTTTAGCTCTGAACCCCATTTTTTAATAGGGTTATTTGTTTCCCTGCGGTCTAACTTCTTGAGTTCTTTGTATATTTTGGATATAAGGCCTCTATCTGTTGTAGGATTGGTAAAGATCTTTTCCCAATCTGTTGGTTGCCGTTTTGTCCTAACCACAGTGTCCTTTGCCTTACAGAAGCTTTGCAGTTTTATGAGATCCCATTTGTCGATTCTTGATCTTAGAGCATAAGCCATTGGTGTTTTGTTCAGGAAATTTTTTCCAGTGCCTATGTGTTCCAGATGCTTCCCTAGTTTTTCTTCTATTAGTTTGAGTGTGTCTGGTTTGATGTGGAGGTCCTTGATCCACTTGGACTTAAGCTTTGTACAGAGTGATAAGCATGGATCGATCTGCATTCTTCTACATGTTGCCCTCCAGTTGAACCAGCACCATTTGCTGAAAATGCTATCTTTTTTCCATTGGATGGTTTTGGCTCCTTTGTCAAAAATCAAGTGACCATAACACCTATCACTTCTACACCTGACATCCAAGTAGAGACCTGAAAACATAATGGTGATATGCTTTATGTTCTTTCCCGTTTCTTCTAAACTTGAAAGAGCTGACTCTAGCATTAGTGTTCCACAAGAAGAGAAATGCTCCTCAGTTTGTACTGAGATTTTTAAATGCCATTACACAAATTCCAATGATCTAGGGCCAGAAAGAGCAAGGTTAGTTAAATAACATAATTTGTTATTATTGAATGACCTGGACTCTTGGCACACTGCTTTGAAGGTAAACATAGCCTGGACTCTTCCTTCCAAAAGAACCAGTTATCCACACAGATTCTTTTGTGTTGAGTAGTAGCCCTACAAAACACACACACACACACACACACACACACACACACACACACACACACACATATATATACATATATACATATATATATACATATATACACATATTCACAATGTAACTTCTAGACTTTAAGAAATGACTTTATTTGAAATCATTTTACAGATGTAATATTAAAAAGGTCATCATCATTGATAATCATGGCAGAACTCAAATTCCATGATGAGGGTCCTTTAAAACAGAAAGTGTGGTGTGGAAAAGACACCACAGGAAAGAGATTCAGGCTGCAGGGGAAGATGTGTTGGGTCATAATCAAAGAATGCCATCAGTAACTTAACTTGGAGGGATAAACAAATTTCCCTCTCTAGTGCCTCTGGATGGCCACAACACTATCTTGACTTGAGACTTCTACTATATAAAATGGGAAAGAGTACATTACTCTTGTTTTAAACCACAGGGTATATTTCCTAATACATCACAGCATCCAAGAAAACTTCAAGAACTGTGTTCCTGCTGCTGTCCCTGTTAATATCTATATAGATATGATGTCCCCCATATTCATGGAATTTAAATGAATGTGTGGTTAGTATAATTGCATTTGGAAGTAACTCCTATCCCTACATTATGATTGTGAATTCTCCAACCCCCTTCACTTTTATTTGAGCTCTATGAGAAAAGAGCTTGTCTGTTGATTCCCATTGAAGTAGACAGATGTATGATCTTATATATGTTCAGATTCAGAAAATAATTTTTGGATGAGCATCTTTGTTTCCCAGACTTAAAAAGAATAAAAACTCAGGCTGAAAAACACTATTTTGTGACCACCATGGTCACATGGAAGTTGCTATTCGCAGAAATGAAGCTATTTATTTTTGCAAAATGAATACTGTATCCTAATTAAATGCACACTCCCATTCCTAACCCAGATTAATTGAGAAGATTCAAGTTATGCTTTATGAGATCATTTCAAGGTGTACAGGGAAAGTCTAGATTGCATCCAGTACATGAGACAGTACCTCAGAAATATTCAATAAATGCCTTATTCCACAGAAATTGACTACATATCTCAATCAAATAATATACATTTAATAGTTCTCTGTGTGTATGCATTGTTTTCATTCACTGATGCTCTGGAAATTGTTATTGGGTCTATTCTAAATCAAGGTAACTCAGAAAGGCACAAAGTATCGCAAAGAGAAGGAAACTAATTTTTCTAAGAAAACAATATTCTACTGAACTCACAGGGTATTTGGCTTCAGTTCTGTAGTTATTGTAGTCTCTCTCTCCCTCTCCCTCTCCCTCTCCCTCCCTCCTTCTCTCTCTCTCTCCCTCTCTCTCTCTCTCTCTCTCTCTCTCTCTCTCTCTCTCTCTCTGCGTTTGTGTGTGTGTGTGTGTGTGTGTGTGTGTGTGTGTGTACAACCATGTGGCTTGGTAAATTACTTGAAATTTCACTGTGTCTCTTGGTCTCCCATATCTTCCTCCAGAGCATCCACCAAAGGCCCTTCCATGAAGAAGAGACTGAATTACATGGTTCAGGAAAGTTTTCGGATTATTGTGAATCCTCTCATCTAGAGATGACACAATCTTCATCTTCCACTGTATAAGGTGGACTTGATGTAGAGACAAGGAAAGTAGCAAGTAACCATGGCCATTCATGGGAAACATTTCTGCTGTAAAGTTTCCATTTCTGTCAGCATTCTCAAATGAAGCTTTCCTCTTCCAGGGTTACAAAGTTAGATGCAGCTGCTTGACTTGGGAAGCCACTTGGATCATTTGAGGTGTCCCTCAAGAACAAATTGGAATTCTCTGCGTTTGTCAGCGTAGTCCAAAGTGTAATTCATTAAAACCCAGCCTTTTGTCATTGGAAACCTCAACTGGTCCATTCTGTGTGCTTCATAGCCCCATGTGTTTTTACTCATTTTTGGTTTCTTGTGCAAGTAAGTTTTGCAATTAGATTTATCATTTTGTAAACTTGAGTTCTGCCAATGTCAGAGGCCAAGGTTTCCAGCTATGGTTTGAATCCATTGCTACAAGAACTTAGGGAGAATGAAAGAGTTCTATGTATGGTTATTTTTATATTCATTTTTAACTCCTGAATGTTGAAGTTTTGTCACTTCTGGGGCTAAGACAGGGGAGCCATTTGGATTTGGGATTTCTTCCCTCCCTCATCCCCCCTTTTTGATTTCATCTTCCTATACTTTTGCTTCAGGATTTTTCTTAATTCCATTTATCACTTTTCCTTAAAGAGTAGCTCTGCCTTCATCTCATAATAGTAGAAAACAGTTTGGTAGTGATAGGAATTAAGAAGATATTTGTTGAAAGAATGATGGTCTCTGGAGAGGCTGCAAAGTTTACACACCATATACAGTGTGGCTACATTTTTCTATTTCTCATATCAGTCCTACTCAGCGGACATAACAAATGCTTCATTCCGTTGTTAACATAGGTGTGAGTATTGATCTTTACAAATAAGAATGTGTTGCTAGGCCAGTAAGTCCAGATGTGCAATAGGAAACAATAAGGGATTTGGATGCAAGATTTGGCTTCTCAACTTTAAGATAACGTTAGCCCCAGGAAGCAGACAGAACTGCACAGGAAATTATGGAATGCTCATACAACTGAAGTATCAGTTTAAATCAATTCTAGAGAGTTTTTTTCCTTTAAGTTTTTCTGGGTACTAAATACTTGTGCAACTCAGATAAGGAAAGAAAGAAAAGAAGGAAGGAAGAATTTATATATTACTTTTGTCAACCTGATTGCACTGAAATTAGAAAATAAAAGCTGTATTTATTTAAGGTGTGCACAATTGTATGGGGAAACATGCAGTTTTTTTTCCATCTGAATTTGGGTCTGGTCACTTAACTGTAATGTTGACCTTATTAAAGGTTTTACAGGGAATGTGCATCATGTAGCAAATCTTGAACTCATCCTCCACTTCTCGTTCTTTGAAAACTATTACCTGAAGCCCCATCATTCTTCTTGCCTTGGTGCCTTTACGTGTTACTCAAAGACCCTCCAGGGAGAACACCAGGACTTTGGAAGCACTTGGAATGGACTAAGATAGGACTCTTAGGGAAAATGCGTTGTGCTGTTTTCTGAGGGTTTCTGTGTTTTACAGAGTATGTATACAACAATCTAAAAGCAGACTTCGAATATACTGAGCTGACTCTGAAGATTACTTTGGAAGATGGAAGGCTTTGGGATAAACTTGGAGGGCTGTGCCTAACTAACTCTTCCATAATTTAGTCTTCATATACACTTGGTATTGCTTACAAATTAGGAGATCTTCAGCTACATCTCCAGGAAACATTGCATGGGTGCAGCAGTATCTGGCCTCCTACTTAGAATCTCCTAGACACCTTTGCAAGTAATCACAGTGTTATACAGCTCACCATGTTGTCAACCTCCCAGACATCCTCCCCAAGCTCAGTTCTGCCTCCTTCTCTTCATCTTTCTCCTTCTCTCTCTCTCTCCCTTCTCTTTCTCCTCCTACCCCCTTTCTCACCCTCCTCCTCACCCCATTTTTTCTCTTTTCCTTCATTTTCTCTCCTTTCCTTCTCTGTCCCCATCATCTCATCAACATCCTCCTGCCATCTCTTATTCCTCTCCTTCCTCCTCTCATCTCTGAAAGATCTAATTCCAAATTTTCATGACACTGAGAAAGATTTTGTTAAGCTAAGGATGATCTGAGGATGATTTAAATGTACCACTACACAGCATCCAACATGGAGACACAGTAAAATCCCACATGTGTCTATCCTAGGGAAAGATAAGAATTCTGAACATATTCAGAATGGGCTTTTCAACTTGAGTAATGCTGAGGAAAAGCTTATGTCAAACCATTGTAAACCAGGGACCAATTCTACTGCATAGCCAAATGATTTGCTCAAGAAAGACATATTTGCTTGAGTTTCTGAAATTTTAGGCTCATTTTAGCTTTTCCACTGCTGATACCACATTGGTCCCTGAGCACAGTTTAAGAAAATCATCTTCCCCAGAAGTACAATAATAAAATGGACTCTCTTAGTTCCCCAAGTCCCCAGCACTCATCGCAAATACTCCTTGTGTTAGGACAATGACTCTGCTAATAATCAAGGACCTTTTCAAGGTCAGAACTGCTGAATCATATCCCAGTTTGTGGCCCAGATCTAAGACTTTCTTTTAGCTGTGAGAAGCTCAGGCAAAGCTCTTGTTATGGTGTTTGCTCTATAGCCATTTGCTGAGGGTTATCAATAGCAAGTTATCATTGGCTCATTTAGTAAGAGTATAGTTTTCTAAAACACAGTACAGGTAAGCCTTTGAGAGGCAGTAGCTATCTCTTTTCCTCTGATAAGTCTTAATAGAGTTAGCCAGCATGATATGTGGCCAGAGCTGCTGACTATCTCAGGAAGCCAGGTGATCTTGTGTGCAAACTGTGCAAGCTTCCTCTACAAGCATTCTCTTGCACCAAGAGAATTACTCAGCACCAAATTTGCAGATTGCTTACAAGATGGGTCAGCCAAGGTTCAAATATCTTCTCTCCCAGAGAAGCTTTCTCTTCCTCGGAAATACCTTCAGCTTGTGGTGCGTCATTACTTCCTGTGTAGATAATATGCCCTTACCTATCTCCTGTCTCTGTGTCAGCCATGTGTCTGATGGACATTGTGGGCTCAGGGTGACAGTCTAAGATAAGAGAGTTAAAAATAACACTCCAGCATCCTCCTTTGTTATTAGTATATACAGACACTTGATAGTCACAGGACAGTATTTAAACACTGAAATAATCTTTTCCCCCAAATGCTTTTATTTTATAAAGACTGAGTTAATTTATTTTTAAAATATTTATTTTTATTTCATGTATATGACCATGTTGTGCACTGTGAGCATGCCTGGTACCTTCCAATACCAGAAGAAGATGCTGTATTCCCTGAAGCTGGAGGAAAAGTTGTGTGTGAACTGCCGTATGGGTACTAGGAAGCAAACCTAGGTTTCCCACAAGAGCAGCATGTGCTTTCAAACCGCCAAGCCTTCTCTTCAACTCTAGAGCTATTAACTTTTAGCATCACTGGATGATAATTTATAAACTTTACTGTACACAACCATTGCTTCAGACTGTCCATGGATTTTTTAGTAGTCAGTGATAGAGATTGAGAATTGCTAAAGCCAAACCCTTTCTAGTATCTCAGAATCTAGCTGTGTCCTGACCAGAAGTCAGCAGGCTCTGCCTTCATGATTCTCAGCATTCAACTTTGGCTTCTTCTCCCTCTACTTGTTTATCTAACCCTATCTCACTAATGTACGGTCCCCACAGCGACAGCATAGGGGAGGTGACCAAATAGTGACCAAGCCAATGTCTAACCACTCTTTACCATTTCTCTTCTTCAAGTTATCACATATAGAGTAGGCCATCTGCTACAGTCTTTCTTTCCACGTTATAGGAAAATGGAGAAGGAGATTCTCTACATAAACACAGATTAAAGAAGCCAAATCATATAAAAGAAACTTGTAATATCTCACTCTACTCTCCTACGCTACAGAAATTTTTCATTAATTACTTTATTTAAATTTTATTTTAAATTTATTTTACCTTATTTTAAATTTTTTCACACAATATATTTTGATCATATTCTCCCCCTCCCCTAACCCCTCTGATTTTTTTCCTACCTGAGTACACACTCAACTTCATAGTTCTCCCTCTTCCTCTCAAAACAGTTCCCAAATAAAAATCAAAACCGATAAACTAAGAAACAACAACAAAAACAATAATACAAAAGACAGCAAGAAAAAGGTGTGAAAAAAATGACTGCAGCTCCTGCTGTATGGACCAGCTCCTCTTGGGTGGGAGCCTGCCCTGTAGTGTGGCTGATCTACTCAGTGACACACTTGAGAAAACGTGTTTTCTCTTTCTCAGCATTTACCATTGCACATAGCTTCTTGTTCCATGTAGGACACTGTATTTACTTCCCCTTCTCAGTTCTGGAACTTTGTCTGGCTTAAACCTGTGCAAGTCTTGAGTGTGCTATCATAGAGTCTGTGAGTCCATATGTCCTGTTGGGTCTGGAAGACACTGTCTCCTTTGAGTCCAGCTCCTCTGACTTTTACTGTCTCCTCTTCTGACTAGATCCCTGAGCCTTGAAGCAAGCAGTTCGATGACCATATCCCATTTAGGGCTAAGTGTTACAAAGTACCTCATGTTCTCTGAACATTAGTTGTGGACTCCTTAGTACTTACCATATACTTCACAGAAACGATTCTGTGATGAGATCTGAGCAGTGCTCTAATTTATGGGTAGAGCAGGAAATCACTTTATTGGTATGCTTCATTAGCACAGTAATAGTTGTAGACTTTGCCCGAGGTACTCTATCAATGTCAGGTATAGGTTCCATCCCATATAGTGGATTTAAATTCAATCAAAAGTGATTGAATATCATATAACATTTATGTCACCACCTCACAAGTATATCTTTCAGGCAGATCATAATTGGAGGGTTTCAGTATTTATATCTAAATGGTATTGACTATTTTTCTCTTCCAAGTACCTTCCAGTAACATGAATGCTGGTCAGTAAGGATGAAGGTGCTGGTTAGACACCAGCTCAATTCCTCCATGTTTAATGATTCAACTAAGTTGTGTCTTCAGCAACACACCCTCCCTGTCAGGTAACATTGAACAATAAATAGCTTTGGCAATACCGTGTGATGTCTGAGGGGTCTGTGGGACTTATTTGGCCAATGACTAAACAACATATAGCCAATTTTTGGCACTGGAGGTTTTACTTGGTGGCATAAGCTGTCTAAATGGGGCATTGTCTCCCCTAATATTTGGTGACTCCATTAAGATTCGTTTCATAATACATACATTTTAGGAGGTTTCTAAAAGTAGTATGGCTTTTCAAAATAATTTTAGTGTTAATTATCAATCCCCACATTCCTCTCCTACTCTGTTCTTGCTTCCCCTCCCTGTTGAATCCTCTTCTGCTTTCCCATTTATCTCTTTATGACACTATTCTCTGTTTTCCTCTTCCTTGCATAATACTACTTGGAGTGTGCTTGATTGTCTTGGTCTTCCTTGGTGTGCATTATGGAGTTTGTGCTTCCAAGACTTCTCTATGACTTTCAAATTATAAAAGAGTATTCTTAACTTTATTTCTAACTTTTTTATTCACCAAGATATTGGCATACAGTCCAAGTAGGTAGGTTTTTGTAGGTTTTTATAAGCAAGGTATTATACTATATTCACTCTAGCAACATTCACAGGCTCGATGGAGTTCTTCCAAGTCATTTGAAGAATTGTAACATTAACAAAATTGCTTGCAAATGCTTGTATTTTATTTTGATCTCTATATCATAGGTGCCTGACATGTAAGAAGAGCAAATGGTGATGTTATTGGAGGTCATGTGACATCAAAGCAAAGTAGTGCCAAATGCATTTTCTCCTATATTCAGGATTTGTGGGGTTTGAGGATACCTCTGTGTTGGTACGGTCTTTCAGTTTCCTCCTTTGGTAAAGAATATGCAGTTGTGGGGTTGGGGATTTAGCTCAGTGGTAGAGCGCTTGCCTAGGAAGCGCAAGGCCCTGGGTTCAGTCCCCAGCTCCGAAAAAAAGAACCAAAAAAAAAAGAATATGCAGTTGTATAATCACAGGAAGAGATGGGCAAATGAAATTTGCAGAGTATTAACGCCCTATCACTGTCTTTGGTCAACAGTGCATTCCTTCTGTTTGTCTCTCAAACAATAGGATCGCATGAAACCTCTCCAATATTCACAGCAGAAGAAACAGACATTAAACCATATGCTTGTGTGATTTTGTAAAAATCCTTGCTATTGAGTTACTTCCCTGGGGGATGGGAGGCTTTGTGACCTCAACCATAAAAATGAATCATATAGATCGAAACATATATCTTGGCAGAGAATAAACCTTGGGTTTCACATACTTTGTTGAAGCGATGGCATCAACATTCCACTGACTGCATTTTTAAAATTCCATTAATGAGTATATCTCAAATTATAACTAAGTATTATTTCAAATGCCCCCCTTTCCACAGAGAACTTTTTCTAGATATGAAAACAGAGCACTTATCTTTAAAATATTAAATGGATACAAAAGAAAATGAATCCTATAGCAGCCAGGAGTTGCTCCAGAGAAGTGTCATAAACAGAAGTTTCTTAGAGGAAGAGAGAAGGTGAAATGCTAAAAACCAAGAAGCATTGGAAAGGAGTGGGGACATCATCAGACAGGAAAACATAACAAGAAATTCACAGATATCACCTTTTAAAAATATTGTTACTCAAAAGCTAAATGCAAGCTTAAATTACCATATTTCACTGTCTTATTTGATGTAAAAATATGCATAAATATTTATGTATAATTTTTCTACAAATATTAATAAACACCAACGAATATTCCATCCTCTCAGTCTGCTTAAAGACAGTGTGGACTTCAAATAGAGGCTCTCTGATTTTATTATCAGCATATTTGATTCTATGCTTTATTTTTAGGCTCCATAGCTTTGCCAAGAATAAAAAACATATATATTTTGGAACCACACAAAATGTAATCCAAGAGGCATCTCTCTTAGAAATAAAAAGAGCTGTGTTTCATTCCAAGTAATAGATCATCTCTGAACACACTGTTTGACAGACAAGCCTACTGGGCATCAGGTATTAGTAAAAACAGCCTGCAGAGAAATCACGGAGGTGAAATGTTGAAATAGATCTGTCTGAAAGGCATTTGTAGAGCCAGCAGTTGATTAAAGAGACTCCTTGTTTATGCACAAGCACTTTTTGAATGGGTGCTAGGGTGGTTTTCGCAGCTCAGTCCTCATTGCATTGGTCTTGCACAGCATACAATCTTTGCTCTCAGTGTGTAAGTGCTTTTGGGTTTTTGTTTTGTTTTGTTTTTACTTCGGATGCATCCCTTTCTCAGTCCTAGAGCTCCTGGCAACTCACTGAATCCTTTGCATCACACTGGCTTTTATACTTTCCTCTCTCTCTTCCTCCTCCCCACCCCAGACCAGCATCTCCCCACCTACTCTTTGTATCCTTCAACACCCTTTGCTCGCACGCCAGTTCTCATTCTTGGAACCATCTCACCATTAATATACAACCTTGCCCACCCCCCAATTCCCTTTACAGAGTCTCTTGGGAAAAACAGTTCTGCAAAGCTTTCCAGGCCAACAGCACTGCACTGCAGCTCTTCTTTGTAATAGTTTATACTGTTTGGCTGAAATGGTCAGGGAGGCATGAATAATGCTTTTTCTCTCGTGCCCTAGGAACATTTAAGGTGCCGTGTAATTCATGCAAAATTACCATGGGAGAATTCTCTCTCCTGAGCTGTTTTGTCCTGTTACCCCTGGGGACGTGTCAGTCCCAAGAATGGCCCTATAACCACACAATTCCACCATCAATCCCCCCTTTAGAAATACCTGCTTTATTGACTTTTCTAAAACTAGAAGGCTTTTATTATTTTTCCTCTCAAGTAAAATACTCAAGCACAAAGGTTAATGGTAGGCGCTTCTCATTGATTTTGTAGGGCTTGTGTCTGAGACAGATGAACAGTCAGAGGGCATGGGCAGTAATGAGAGGACTTTATGTCTGGCCCTTTATTCCAAGATTTAAATCTTTTCTGAGAATTTGGTCTTCTGAATTTTGGTCTTATAATTCTTTCTTTAAATGAAGCTGGATTCACCCCCTACTGGTGAATCCAGCATCTTTTCCCTTTGTCAGAAAGGCTCTGGGGAGAATGAAATGAAAAGCAGAAGCTCTTGGTGTCTTAATTAGAAGTATAAGCAATTCATGTTCTTCTTACTCAGATGGATTGAAAGAACAAAAAATATTTGCTCCAGTCTACAATGCAGAAAAATTTCAGTTTAAGCTATCCTACAAACACACAATGATCTTGTGATAATTCTATTCTGTAAACCTGGAAATGTTTTATAAATGGATTCTAGAGCATTAAATGATAAATGAAGTGTTCCTGCCTTCTCCTCAGCCATTCTTCCTTTGTGGACAAGGCCAAATCTCTCTATGCAAAAGACACCGTTGTTGGAGAAAAGAAAAGTTAGGTCCACCGCATCTCGAGAAGTCTACTGTTTCCTCATTATTTTTTTTTTTTTGGTTCTTTTTTTTTTTTCGGAGCTGGGGACCGAACCCAGGGCCTTGCGTGTTTCCTCATTATTAATGATCTTCTGAGATGGCTTTCTGTTGCACTGATAACATTCTTGAGACAGGTAATTTATAAATAATAGAGATATATTAATCTCATGACTTTTAAAAGCAAAGACTATGGCATGCCATCTGGTAAAGTCTTCTTGCTGTGTTCTACCAAGGCAGAGGGGAGACAAGTGAGTGTGTTAGTTCAGATCTCTTCCTCATCCAATAAAACATGAGTGTCACCATGTGAGGTCTCACTCTGAAGAATGTGAAGAGTCTTACTTACCTCCTATGCTGGTTAGTTTTATGTCAACTTGACAAGCTGGAGTCATCTGAGAGGGAGGAGCCTCAATTGAGAAAATGCCTCTATCAGTTGGGTTAATGATTGCTGGGGTATGTTCCAATCCATTATGGGTGGTGTCACCCTTGGTCTGGTGGTTCTGGGTGCTAGAAGAAAACAAACTGAGCAAGCCAAGGGTAGCAGGACAGTAAGCAGCATGCCTCCTTGGCTTTGCATTAGCTCCTGCTTCCACATTCCTGCCAACTTTAAATTCTGCCTTGGCTTCCCTCAGTCGACAGTGATTTAATGTATATATAAGCCAAATAAACATTTCCTCCAAAGTTGCTTTTGGCTATTCTGGTACATCACAGCAGTAGTAGCCCTAAGACACCCCACAAAGGCCCAACTTTCAAACATTGCCAACATGAGACTCTTAGGATTAAATTTCCAATGTAAGAGTCAGGCACATATCCAAACCATAGCAGACCCCCTTCTGTTCCATTAAGGTCCAGGACATCTAGCCAGGAGCACAGTCTAGGGTCCTGTGACACTGTTATCTACTGATGACTAGACAACACTATCTATGCATCACAGACTTATCATCATCCTTTCTGCTTCTCTCTCTAATCTCTAAACTCCCCATCCCACCCCCCTCATCTTTGCCTCTAAAAGGGTACTCCCACACCCACCCATTCCTACCTCACTGCTCTAGCATCCCCCTAAGCTAGGGCATTGAGCCTCCACAGGACCAATTAATGCCAAATAAGGCAATTCCCTGCTACATGTGTAGGTAGAGCTGTAGACCCACCCACTCTTTGGTTGGTGGTTTAGTCCCTAGGAACTCTGGGGTGACTGGTTGGTTGATATTGTTGTTCTTCCTATGGGGTTGCCATCCCCTTCAGCTCCTTCAGTTCTTCCCCTAACTCTTCCATTGGGGCCCCTGGGCTCAGTCTAATGGATGACTGTGAGTATCTGAACCTGTCTTAGTCAGGTACTGGCAGAGCCTCTCTAGGATAGCCATACTAGACTCCAGTCTGCAAGTACTTCTTGGCATCAGCAATAGAGTGGGGGTTTGGTGTCTGAGGTGGGATAAATCCCAAGGTGAGGTGGTTTCTGAATGGCCTTTCCTTTAGTCTCTGCTCCATTTTTTTGGTCCCTGAATTTTTTTTTAGACTCGGACAATTCTGGGTTAAAAATTTCTATCACCGTTCTTTATCCCTAGCCCATCATGATGTGACATCTACCTCTCTGCTATAAGTGTTCTCACTGATTAATCTATTGTCCCAATTCACAATCCTACTATACTTGTGGGGTGAACATTCTAAGACACATTACAAGAGCTTTCTGTGCATCTTCAAATAAATGACAGGACAAGTGTGTGTACTTCCAAAGTCACTAAATTTTCCTCTCTCTTCCATGGGTACCACTTTTATATTTGAGCTCTACCTTAGGCTTCCTTGATTTTATGCTATCAGGCTTATTCGAATAATCTATTCTGATCCCAACTTTTAGTTGACTCCTGTTTATCTCCTACTTACTTTCAAACTGATTATACTCTCTTCTTCAAGTTTTATCATATTAAGACAATCCGTTCTATTACTCCATGCATTTGTCTCAATAAAGCCTCATAATCAACATATTCATAAAGCAATTCACAATCTTCCTAAAAATGCTCACATGTTCAATGTTCCCCATGGAATGAGTAACCATACCCACTGAGAAGGTATTGGTGTGGTGCCTAGTTCATAGTAAATGCACAATAAAATTTGACAGTTGATATATAATTGACTTGTAATCTAAACCATTAATGAAAACAATATTATTTTGCAATGATTAAACCTAATCATATAGCACAATAGGTTATTGATTCAGTGGTAAATATACCTATAAAAATAGCAAACAATGCATGCAATCTAGTACTGATTAATATAATATATGTATATTTATTTAAACAAATGCACACATATATATTTATTTAAATCTATGTAAACAAATACATGTGTTATGTAAATAAGTATACTTGTTTATATAAATATATGCTTATATATTTATTATATATAATATAATATTGATTAATTATTTTAATTATTTTTATTATTGATTATATATTTTAATTATTGATTAATCTTTCTTTAGGAAAGTTAAGAAACATTGCACTAGCAAGCCTGTCTTCTTCCACGGACTGCATTCTACAAAATTTCTCCTTTATCTAGAAATCATTACTGCCTGTTCTAGCTAGTTTTCAGTCAACTTGACACAGACTACAGTCCTCTGAGAGGAGGAAACCTGACTTGAGAAAATGCCTCCATAAGATCAGGCAGTAGACAAGCCTGTAGGGCATTTTCCTAGTTAGTGATTGATGGGGGAGAGCCCAGCCCATTGTGGATGGTGCCATCCCTGGGTTAGTGGTTCTAGATTCTATGAGAAAGCACATCATGGGGAACAAGTCAGTAAGCAGCACTCCTCTGTGGCCTCTGCATCAGCTCCTCATCCAGGTTCCGGTCCTGTGTGAGTTCCTGCACTGACTTCCTTTGATGATAGTCAGTGATCTGGAAACCTACACCAAATCATTCCTTCCCTCCACAGGTTGTTCTTGACTGTGGTGTTCCATTGCAGCAATCGTAACCGTAAGATACTGATTATCTTTCCTGTGCCTTGTACCCTTCGTTCTCCTATCTCTGTTCTATAAAGTCAGCTGGTGTATGGAGCTGTTAAAAGTTAAAAGTCTGCGCCCTGATAAGTTTTCTCCCTGGAAAACTTTTGGGCTATGTGTGATCATTCATGAGCAGTAGGAACCTTACTCAGAATGAAGAGGTAGTGAATGCTAGAAAGTGGGGGGAGACCAGAGAAGAAGAGAAAATTCTTAATGGAACTAGCAATCAGGCACTGAGTTTCTCCATCAACAGAAAAAGGCAGGAGTCAAGTAGTAAGGAAACAAAAGGCAGAGTTTTATCAGGAACTGAAGGTGAGTGAGGCTATGAGAATATCGTAGTAAGGAATTGGTGGAGGTAGAGAGGATTCAGAGGTTGAGCTTACTTCTCAGTCATGCAGACATTAGCTCAGATCCCAGAACAAATCACAAAGAGATTGCTATCACTTGTACCTGTAACCCAGGAACCTACACACACACACACACACACACACACACACACACACACACACACACACACGCATGCACATACAGTCACATGTACATACACAGAAGGACAAGACATTTTAAAAGTAAAGATTGGAAAAGCATTTGACTGCCAACAAACCACGATGCTCAACCAGAGCCAGCCCCTGCAAAGAACTTGATGCCCAGAGAGGTTCTGAAGCGAAGATTACTCCAGGAACCAGGATCAACAAGCTGATGGCTGAATTTCTTATCTGGAACATTATAAGAATGTGAAAAATCAGACACTCCTGAATGACTGCTGAACTCCTCAATACACCTGAGATGTGGCGTGGTGACACACATAGAACTGTTTTCATAAGGCATTCCTTTACAAAGACTGGCAAATTCCAAACTTCCAAACACGTTTCCCTAACACATGGGCCTTATTAGAGGCCTCCATTTTCTTTGGCAGGAAGACAAGTTGTATTTAAATACTAACACGAGCTGTTTTCCATAATGTATGCTGAGCGGGCTTCACCCATGTGTTGGAATGACATCAGCCATCCCAGCCCCATGCTACAAAGGTTCCAAATTATTGTGTACCAGAAAGATGAAAAGAGTGGGTTTGTTATACATAGGAAAACGTAGACAAATTCAGTGACTCCAGCTAGCAGATGACTTGTGTATTTGTCTCTAATCGAGTAAAATCTTTTTTAAGAAATCTTCAATCTTAGCTGGAGAATTTATTCATTATTTTCAGTTGATAGGACTATAAAGTTCTGGGGAACATGCCACTGTCAATTGTCTCCTGAGCAACATTGTGCTAATCTCTGCTACTTTCTGAATTTGTTCAGTGACCCCAGAAGTTTGCACCACACAGGAAACAAGATGAGAGCCAAACACCCTCTCCTGGACTCTCTCCAAACACAAAACTTTCACAGACTTTACGCTTGCAGCTAATACAAAAGCACATGGTTTATTGAAAAGAAAGGTTAATGTCGTGGCATCTCAACATTTTAAAATGTGATTTTAAAAAAGGTTTATGAAATGAAATGCCCCCAATGTCCATACACTGGCAGCATTTGGCTGGTTTCTTGACCTTGAATGGGATGGCAGTTCTGATGCCTGCCCCCAGGCAGCTGGAAGCCAAGATTCTGAACCTGTTGCTGACAGGAAAGAAGATAAATGCGCCAGGCTGCAGCCATACTATCTGTGAGAAGCCATTTAAAAAATACCATGGCTTGATGAAGTGCAAAGGTTCCTTCTTTTCTGCATGCCACTACAGCAGAGAGAATTTTAAAAGATTTCTAATGGGAAAGAAAAGCATGTGGAATTTTTAATGTTTTCTGTCTGGAAAGAAAAGTACATTTGGGGTTACAAAGTTTGGTTTGAAATTGACTCTCACCTATGGGCTCAGTGATCTGCAAGGCTCTTAGCTTCTCAAGTATAAAGTCTCTCCACCTAATTAGGGAGGATGGGGCATGGGATCATCTTTATGGCCAATGCACCACTAACTTGCTGAATCCTGACAGTGCTATTAGATTTTCTCGTTATTATAAATAAGGGTATCCCAACACCAGAAACTTAAATTGAGTTTGTTTTGGCTCAGTTATGGGGTGGAGTCTATTCTTCTGGAGGAGTCTGGGTGACAAGGGCTTGAAGTAGCTGGTCACATTGTTGTCACAGTCAGGAAGAAAAACATTAAGTGTTCACTTTCTTTAGGCCCAGTTTTTCTAGGCACTTCAGGTCCAGGAACAGGAAATAGTGCCAACTGCTTTAGGGTGGGTTTTCCTACTCAGTTAACCAATCCAGATAATCCCTCATAAGTGTGATCCAGGGCTTGTCTCCTACTAGTCTTGAATCCTATCAAAGTTAACCATAACATAATGTATTTTGTAGGACTGGGCAAAGTCAGTTTTTTACATTGCTAACAAAGACACAGGACATTCAAGACAACTACTCTTACTCGGTTATGGACTAAGGTCTACACCTTCCAAATTCTCATTTCAAAGCCATAACTCCCATCGTTACTCTACTTAGAGAATGAATTATTAATGCCAAATGAAACTAAGAATTAACAGCACTGACCGACCCTTTCAGTAAGAGGTAAAGATGACAACACATTCTCATTCTCTCTCTCTCTCTCTCTCTCTCTCTCTCTCTCTCTCTCTCTCTCTCTCTCTCTCTGTCACTCTCGATAAATATCAAAGACAATGCTTCCCTCGGACTCAGACAGATCCTGCCAGTTCTTTGATCTTCAGGGTTCAGTCTTGAGGAGTATTTTTAAAAACAGACTTCTGGCTCTCAAGTCATCCCTGCACAGACTAGGCTTGTTGCACGAGTCAGACATGGTCCAGCACACCCTGCTTTGTACTACTACTTGGCTTTCCTGTCAAGATGCCTGAAGGAGTACACCAAGGAGAGAAAGAGGGGGAGATCTTTGCCTTTCAGGGAGAAATTGCCCAGCTCATATCCTCATCATCAATATTTTCTACTTAAGCAAGGAGATTTTCCTCCAGGAGTTGATCTCTAATGTTTCTGATGTCCTGGACAAAATTAGGTATAAGAGCCTGACGACTCTTCCAAGTTGGGCAGCGGGAAAGAGTGGAAAATTGACATCATCCCCAGCCCTCAGGAGGACATGTTAAAATTGGTGGACACAGGCATTGGCACGGCCAAGGCTAACCTCATAAATAATTTGGGAATCATTGCTAAGTCTGGTACAAAGGCATTCATGGAGCCTTTTCAGGCTAGTGAAGACATCTCCATGATTGGGCAGTTTGGTGTCTGATGCTACTCTGCCTATCTAGTGGCAGAGAAAGTAGCTGTGATCACAAAACACAATGATGACAAGTATATCTGGGAGTCTTCTACTGGTGGATTCTTCACCATTCACGCAGACCATGGTGAGCCCATTGGCCAGGGTACCAAAGGGATCCTTCACCCCAAAGAAGGCCAGACAGAGTACTAAGAGGAGAGGAAGGTCAACATAGTTCATAGGCTACCCTGTCACCCTCTACTTGGAGGAGGAATGAGAGGGATATCAGAGCCAGAGGAAGAGAAAGGTGAGAAAGAGGAGGAAGATAAGGAGGATGAGCAGAAGCCTAAGATTGAGGATGTGGGATCTGATGAGGAGGATGATAGCAGCAAAGATAAGAAAAAGAAAATGAAGCAGATCAAAGAGAAGTACATTGACCAGGAAGAGCTGAATAAGACAGAGCTTATCTGGACCAGAAATCCAGATGACATCACTCAAGGAATATGGTAAATTCTGTAAGAGTGTCACCAATGATTGGAAAGACCACTTGGCAGTCAAACACTTCTCTGTAGCAGGTCAGTTGGAATTCAGGGCATTGCTCTTCATTCCCCGGCGAGCTCCCTTTGACCTTTTTGAGAACAAGAAGAACAACAACATCAAATTGTATGTCCATCATGTGTTCATTGTGGACGACTGTGATGAGCTGATACCTGAGTACCTCAATTTTATCCATGGCATAGTCGATTCTGAGGACCTGCCCCTGAAAATCTTCCAAGAAATGCTCTAGCAGAGAAATATCCTGAAAGTCATCCACAAAAACATTGTGAAGAAGTACCTTGAGCTCTTCTCTGAGTTGGCTGAACACAAAGAAAACCACAAGAAATTTTATGAGGCATTCTCCAAGAATTTAAAGCTTGGAATCCATGAGGATTCCACTAACCATCACTGCCTCTCTGAGTTCCTTTGCTCTCAGACCTCTCAGTCTGGAGATGAGATGACTTCCCGGTCAGAGTACGTGTCTCTCATGAAGGAGACACAGAAGTCATTACACTGGTGAGAGCAAAGAGCAACTCTGCCTTTGTAGACTATGTGCAGAAACAGGGCTTTGAGGTGGTATATGTGACTGAGCCTATTAGTGAGTACTGCATGCTGCAGCTCAAGGAACTTGATGGAAAGAGCCTGGTCTCAGTGACTAAGGAGGGCTTGGAGCTACCAGAGGATGAGGAAGAGAAGAAGAAAATGAAGGAGAGCAAGGCAAAGTTTGACAATCTCTGCAAGCTCATGAAGGAGATCTTGGACAAGAAGGTTGAAAAAGTAAAAATCTCCAATAGGCTTGTATCTTCACACTGTGGCATTGTGACAAGCACCCATGGCTGGATAGCCAACATGGAATGGATGAGGAAGACACAGGCACTGAGAGACAACTCTACAATGGGCTACATGATGGCCAAGAAACACCTGACCAACTCATTGTTCAGACACTGCAGCAGAAGGCTGAGGCAGACAAAAATGACAAAGCTATTAAGGACCTGGTGGTGCTGCTGTTTGAAACTGCTCTGCTCTCTTGTGGTTTCTCTGGTTTGAAGATTCCCAAACCCACCCCAACTTCATCTACTGCACGATTAAACTGGGCCTGGGCATTGATGAAGATGAGGTCACTGCAGATGAGTCCAGTGATGCTGTTCCTGATGAGATCCCCCCACTGAAAGGTGATGAAGATGCCTCTTGCATAGAAGAAGTGAATTAAGGGCTCCTGGGAAGCACATGCCCTCTGTATAGTATCCCTGTGGCTCCCCCAACTGCTTTGACTGACCCTGATTCACCTGGCTCTCTGCTCATGTCTATAAGGATCTCTTCTATCCTGTCCTTGTGCCTTAAGGCAGGAAAATCCCCTCCCACAGAATAGCAGGGTTGAGTGTTGTGTATTATAGGCTTTTTGTTTTATTTTGTTCTGAAATTAAAAGTATGCAAAATAAAAAAACAGACTTCTGTTGTTTACATCACCTAGTTAGTGTATTTTGTTATGACAGCCCAAGCATATTAACATATACTTACATTTCTAGAAACTATTAAAACTAACCCCCAGTCTTATATGCTTGATTCAAATATTTTTAGATCCAGGGTCTGCCTGGACTCAGGCCGATTCTATATTACTAACACTTTGGACTTAATCTTTTGGGAAAATAAAGAAAACATAGACTTTCCTTTCCTTCTGAGAAACAATATAGTTTTCTTAGTGAGCTTAAATGCTCAGTTGACTTTCAATTAAGGGCACCAAACTATCCATTGGGGGAAAAGATAGACTTTTCAACAAATAGTTTTTAGAAAGAAGAGACAAGCTACAAAATGGGAGAAAATATTTGCAAGCTATACATCTGGAAAAGGGTTAACATCTGAAATATGTAAGTAACTCAAACAACTCAAGAGTTTAAAAAAACAGAACGTCATATTTAGAAAATGCAAAAAGGAACTGACTAGACGTTCTCCAGAGGAGGACATGCACATGGACAGCAGGTGTACCAACAATGCTCAAGATGGTTAATTATCAGGGAAATAGTGATTAAAACAAAAAGAAAAGTCACTCCTTACACACTGGAATGGCTTATCTCAAAAGGGAGCTCAGGGTAAAATGTGGAGTAATGGTAAGTCTTATTCAAGTTCGGTGGAAATAAAAATTAATGCAAGTTTCCTTTAAAAATTATCAGTAGAATTACTGTATGACCTGGTGAACCCATAGTGATTATATATTTTTAAATAAACATGTAAAAAATTATGCATAGACAAAAGCAGCTTCTAACCTTAATCCGAGAGGCCTGTTCTTACAATGAATGGTACGGAATGAAGAGAGACTGTGGCTTCCCCAGATAGAGAAAATAAACAACACTGTGTACCCATCCCTAAAAAATTTACAATACCACTGCTATGGCTTAGGGAATGTTTTCATAAAGGAAGTATGTAAGAGCTAAAGGATGGGATGAAGGGCTACAAAACACTGTTGTCTAGACTCAGTACTACAATAACTTACACACACCAGATAACCATACTGGCTCACAAGAGCCCTGCCCTAAATCAAGAAAATAGAATGGGCTCCCACCTTTGCCTCTGAGCTATTGGCTACTGATAGATTCTGGGAGACAGAAAATTACTGTCTCTAGTTGTATGCTCATGGCTGTGTCTATAAGGTTCCAACACATAATTCTAAACCCTAGTAAATTTCATTAGATCACAAAGCAAAAGTGTTATACGTAAATAGAGATTTCTGGGAAGGAAGGAGGTAGACAGAGGTGGTATAGAGGTGAGCAAATTGCAATGAGTACATCTGTGAAACTATCGAACACCAAATTTGATTAATAAAAATGAAATCAGTACACTAAAGAGCTATCTTTGATGCCCATGTTTACAAGAACATGATATGCTGCCTAAGATCTGGAACCAATCTAATGTCTATTGATAGATGACTATGTAAGGAAATGTGGCATGTTGACAACGTGGAATACTGCCATAACAATGAAAGCCTGCCGTGTTTAACAACATGGCAGAGGTTTTTTTTTTTAAGGAATTAAGTCAGATGTAGAAAGCCAAATACAGTATGATCTCACTCACATGTGAAACAAAAAGAAGACTGCTTCTGCAAAGGTGGAGAATGAATGAAGGGTTTTCAGGGGAGGGGAGGCTGAGAGGATGCTGTTTAAAGGATACAAAGTTTCAGTTAGGAATAAGTGCTACATCAATCTAGTGTGATGAGTTAAGACAGTATATTTTGTTCTTGAGAAACATAAGAGTAATTTTCATCAAAAGCTGATAATAATGCATGGTAATTCATATACTTTAGTTAAGTAATCAGACTTAGTCAAGGTACAATGTGTGCATATATATACAAATATACAAATATTGTACATGATAAATTCTTATGGACTTATCAATTTGCAGATGAAAATAACACTCTAAAGTTGTAAATGATACTTATAAGACAAATATCTACTAGGATTTCTTTAGCAGATGAATCCCATGAAAGTAGGCACTTTGCTTTCATTTCTACATTGTTACAACATATGCTCAGTATGTTTGCAAATCATTAATAAGTATTCCCATAGGAGCTAAAAGTGTCCATGTTCTATGACCACAGTGTACAAGACCAGAGAGTTCACCTTTATCTATTCTAGAACTAACTTTCTGGACACTAACTGGAGGAATCATTGCTTGGCTGTAGACACTCTCCTAACAGTTTTTATTTTATTTTATTTTATTTTATTTTATTTTATTTTATTTTATTTATAGGTAGCAGAAAAGAGAAAATGTGAAACTAAGACAAGGGGAGGGGGAAAATGTAAGGGTATCAGATGTGAGAGCCTAGCACCTAATTTAGTAAACTTTCTAGATAGTAATCTGAGAGAACATGAAATGACATTTTTATTTTTTTAAAAAGTATTTTTTATTTAGTCTTTGGGAATTTTGTACAATATATTTTGATCATTTCCATTCCTCTCCCTCAACTTATCTCAGAGTCTCCTCCTCTAGCTTTTTAACCCACAAATTTTATTCATTCTTCCTTCCTACCTACATCTTCCTTTCCTCCTATGCCCTCCCTCTTTCTCTCCCTCCCCCTTCCTCTCCCTCTCTCAAAAACCTAATCCCCAGAGTATGGTTGTTGTTAGCCAACTACTCCAGGCCACAGGGCCTACCCTTGAACGTAGCCAATATACCAGGTGGGACTGCACTGTAGAAAACTGACTTTCTCTTGTCCAACTGTAATCAGATGCTGACACATCCTTCAGTAGGTAGGGGCAAAATTTCATGTCCAAGAGTAATAAATAAAAGAAAATTTCCTAGAGCTAAAAAAGGGGGCAAGTTTTTGTTCACCAAGGTCACTTCAATGTCATGGGAAATAAATGGCAATAACTTCAGGTATAAACATTTCTTAAAAAGCCAAATATGGAAATAATTACAAGACAGGGAGCAAGAAACCAAACCACTCAGTCCTAAGGTGAGATACAATAGCAGGAGGCAGGAGTCGAGAATGGGAAGGCTAGATGTAGACAGGCCCTGTCTACCATGAGGTTCACTGCTGTGGGTACCAAGGACATGGAAGCTCCAGCAGACAACCTGGCACCCACAACTGTATTCATGTAGCAAGCTGCATAACATTTAGGTGGCTTTGAATGTACAGAGTTTAGTCTGTCCACTTAGCTGTCAGTACTGTGGTTGTTTCCCCAGCTCTCAATGCACTAATAAATGCTCAAAGATGGGACATTAGCCACCCTAGGGAGTGCAGGAGGCTAAGGGAATTTGCCAGACTCACACACTGCAAAACAAAATGCATCAACAGCGACACTAGTATGCAGAAGTACAAAACAAGACAACTGACATTTGTCCAGCCCAGGCCCCCTACCCACCTAAATCATTAGAAAGATAGACGTGCAAGATCAACTGACACCACTAACCCACACACGCTTCCAGAAGACTTAGAGGATGCTGCCCTGGTGCTGCTTTCCCATTTTGTATTTTTTTCTGTACCTTTAGTAGCATTTTGACTTTCCCTTCTCTTCTTCCCCTAATGCTTTGCTGTCTCAGGTGTCTTCATCACATGCTTCCCAACTCGTCCTCTTGCTTCTCTTTCATCAAATCTTGATTCTTTCTTTTAGTCCCCTCCTTTACCGTATTCACTGGCTTTTTCATCATTTACTCCAGATACTTTTAAATGTCATAGAACATTAGTTTGGGCGGTCTCTGTCCTGTGGGCATTGCTCAATTGTCAATGGGGTTGTTGCAGCTACAACATTTTTTTTGTAGCCTGGAGATTGAACCCTCAAAGACAGGCTGCTCTGTATCAACCTCTAGATGAAAATTGAAGAGCTATCCAAACAAAAGGACGTGTAGGTTGCCACACAGACGACATATGGAATATGGAAAAGGCAAGGAGGCATGTCTCCTCCAATGTTCTGACTCATCAAACACTGAATTCAAAGATTTTGAAATACACAGTGCTCTGGCAAAAGGAGTGGACATATTGGGTGGCTCACAACCACCTGTAACCATAGCTGCAGGGGATCTGACATCCTTTTTCAGCACTCTGAGGGCATGCGCACGTGCGCACGTGCACACACACACACACACACACACACACACACGCATGCACACCCAGAAAAATATCTTCTATAGTTATAAAAGTATGTATTTAGATTCATATGGGAGACCAACAAAATAAGGCCAAAGATTTTTTTTTATTATTAAAAATATGTTCTGGTTTTATGTTGAGGTCCGTGATGCACTTGGACTTTAGCTTTGTGCAAGGTGACAAATATGGATCTATTTTCATTTTTCTACATACAGACTGCCAGAAAGACCAGCAGTCTCAACTAACCTGGACCCCAGAGATCTCTCAGACACTGATCCACCAACCAGACAGCATACGTTAGCTGGTCTGAGGCCCCCAACACATACACAGCAGAGGACTGCCTACCTGGCCACAATGAGAGAAGACACACCTAATCCTTGAGAGCTTTGAGGCCCCAGAGAATGGGGAGACCCGGTGGGGTGGTGAGGATAGGTTGTGGGGACATCCTTTTGGAGACAGAGGAGGAGGAATGGGATGAGGAACTGTCAGAGAACAGAACAGGAGGAGGATAACAACTAGATTGTGAGGAGAAAAAAAAACATTAAAGATAAAAAAATAGGCTCCTGTAAGTATATATGGCATGAGAATATTACATATTTAAAGAGCTTTACAAAATTAATGTTATATGTTCACTCAGTCAATATGAACAAGTTCAGAGCTATATCTGAGAGTAGAACCACAAACAGGAGAAACAAAACCCTTTCCTTTCAGAAGTTCACATTCTAATGCTAACACTTAGAATACATCGTTACATCAGATGTGACCAGTTGAAGGATTTAGAGTCAAATGGACATGAGTATAATTCTGATCTTACTTCTTATTACAAAGATACTTAAGTATTTGAGTTTTCTTTTATTTATGTGTGTCTTGTTTTTGGAAAAATCAAAAAGGATGTGACTGGTGTGCTTAATGACTCCTAATGTATATCAATATAATTTCTAAAGTATCAAGTGCTGAAATCATGGTTTTCATTATCACAAGACCTGGCCAGTCCACCCTCATACTCTATTCCTAGTCAAAACTACACCTTTTAGTCTTCTAACTTGGGGAATTTTGTCTAATGCTTATCAGGGTGGCAGGTAACAAGCAGATGTGAAAAGCTAATGGACCAGGCAAAGCATACATGTATGACAAGGACATGAAGTGATCACAAAAATTCGAAGTGCTTATTCCAATTTAACCTCTACATACCCTGAGTAAGTCATCACCCTTCCTGAGACTTAATCCAGTACATGAATGAATGTTGTCAAGTGTAAAAATAACATCAAAACACGTGATTAACACTTTAATAATTTTATAGGAGGATTTAAATATTGATTGTCTTATTTCCTTGCCCAGTATTGCTCACTTTTTTAGCAGGACTCTTATTTTTCTAGGTAATATAACCACTCTGGCAAAAGATTTCATATAAAATTAAAATGTCAAGCATAGGAGTTTGGCAGCCCAAGGGAAAATTCCATTGCTTTTACAGGGTTGGGATATATTGTTTTTTCCTTTGCCTGAGCAGATATAAGAAATTGTATTTTCCCCAATTTTATAGTATGCCTTTTTAATGTTTGATATTTCTTTAAATGAATACTAAAAAAGCATCCAGTCATCCTACAGTAGATAGACTACCTGGAGAAAATACATTTCATAAATTCCTAGAAGGTTGAGCACGGTTAACATATTTACCCAATGGCTACAATATGTTTGTGTCTGTATCCCACATAGAAGTCTTCGTTTCTACAATTTAACAAGTTTGTTTATGAATGAATGAGTTCATGAAGGAAGGAAGGAAGGAAGGAAGGAAGGAACGAACGAACGAACGAACGAATGAAGGAACGAAGGAACGGAGGAACGAAGGAACGGAGGAACGGAGGAAGGGAGGAACGGAGGAACGGAGGAAGGAAGGAAGAAACCTGTGTCAATGAGCTGTTTGTCCTAATAATAACGATTTTGTGCGCTAGTGACTTCATGGATCTGCTGAGTAATTCTGATCTCAGCTGGTTTTGATAATCCCAGCTGGAATTGCTCTCATGTATGTAGTCACTACTGTCTTCTGGTAGCAAACTAGTCTAGGCTGGCTAAAGGGAGAACCTAGCAATTGGCGTGGTTGGTTCAGTCTGATAGGAGTAAGGTGGCTGTATGTGCTTCACTATCTGAAAGGCTACTCCTGATTTCCTCATGTAGTTGTCTCCAGGTTCCAACAGAAGATTAGGCATATGTCAAGGCATTGAATTTGGATAGATAGATAGATAGATAGATAGATAGATAGATAGATAGATAGATGGATGGATGGATGGATGGATGGATGGATGGATGGATGGATGGATGGATAGATAGATAGATAGATAGATAGATAGATAGATAGATAGATAGATAGATAGATAGATAGATAAATCGTTACTTCTACTGCATGTCTTCAGCCATGGCAAAGCACTGTCATAAACCAGATTAAGAATGACTGAAATTGTCAGTAACTTTTGCTATGGTAAGTTAAAAAAATAAGTGAGAATAGGCTTTCTCGTCTATTTCTTAATTCTATCACCAGCGTTCAATGCACTAAAAAATAATGTTTAAAAATATGGGAAGACTATTGTTTTCCTGTATGCTCTGTCTACCCTTGAAGTACCTATCCTATATCTTTCTTTGGATTATATTTTGGAAGAACATAATAGTTTCATTTCCCAGTCTAACATCTTGGAGGGGTGCAATTTGCCTCAGAATGAGTCTTGTCTTGAGTTTCACACAGATTTACTTTAAGTGACTTTTGAGGTGAAAATGGAAGGTGTTAAAACATTGGAGGATTTTAGAAATTGCATATTAGAAGGATATTTATTTTGGAGGCCAAGGGTAGAATTCAATGGCTTTAATATAAATCCCAGAGTTCATGTGTTAGAGACTCAATCTCTTTTGCCAAGAGATGAGTTCTTTTTTTTTTCTTTTTTTTTTCTTGGATATTTTTTTTATCTACATTTCAAATGTTATCCCCTTCCCCCCACCCAACTGCCAACCCCTTCCTGCCTCCCCACCCCGACATTCCCCTTCACTGGGGGTTCCAGCCTTGACAGGATCAAGGGCTTCTCTTCCCTCTGGTGCCCAACAAGGCCATCCTCTGCTACATATGCAGCTGGAGTCATAGGTCTGTCCATGTGTTCTCTTTGGATGGAGGTTTAGTCCCTGGGAGCTCTGGTCGGTTCGTATTGTTCTTACGGGGTTACAAACCCCTTCAGCTCCTTCAATCCCTTCTTTAACTCCTCCAGTGGGGGCCCCATTCTTGCTTCAATGGTTGGCTGCAAACATTTGCCTCTGTATTTGTCATGCTCTGGCAGAGCCTCTTAGGAGACAGTTATATCAGGCTCCTGACAGTATGTACTTCTTGGCATCAGCCATATTGTCTGGGTTTGGTGACTGTATGTATGCAGGCTGGATCCCCAGGTCAGGCAGGCTCTGAATGGCCATTCCTTCAGTCTCTTCTCCAAACTTTGTCTCCATATCTTCTTCTATGAATATTTTTGTTCCGTCTTCTAAGAAGGACTGAAGCATCTGCATTTCAGTTGTCCTGCTTCATGAGCTTCATGTCGTCTGTGAATTATATCTTGGATAATCTGAGCTTTTGGGCTAATATCCACCTATCAGTGAGTGCACACCATGTGTATTTTTTTATGATTGTGTTAGCTCACTCAGGATGATATTTTCTAATTCCATCCATTTGCCTATGAATTTCATGAAGTCATTGCTTTTAATAGCTAAGTAGTACTCCATTGTGTAGGTGCACCACATTTTCTGTATCAATTCCTCTGTTGACAGACATCTGGATTCTTCCCAGCTTTTGGCTATTATAAATAAGTCTGCTATAAACATAGTGGAGCATGTGTCCTTGTTATATGTTGGAGCAACTTTTGGGTATATGCCCAGGAGAAGTATAGCTGGGTCCTCAGGTAGTACCATGTCTAATTTTATGAGGAACCTTCAGACTGATTTCCAGAGTGGTTGTACTAGTCTGAAATCCCACCAACAATGGAGGAGTGTTCCTCTTTCTCCACATCCTTGCCAGCATCTGTTGTCACCTGAGTTTTTGATCTTGGCCATTCTGACTGGTGTGAGGTGGAATCCCAGGGTTGTTTCAATTTGCATTTCCTTGATGACTAAGGATGTTGACCATTTCTTTAGGTACTTCTCAGTCATTTGATATTTCTCAGCTGAGAATTCTTTGTTTAGCGCTAAATAAACCCCATTTTTTAATAGGGTTATTTGGCTCTCTGGAGTCTAACTTCTTGAGTTCTTTGTATATATTGGATATTATTCCTCTATTGGATCTGGGATTGTCAAAGATCTTTTCCCAATCTGTTGGTTGCCATTTTGTCCTAATGACAGTGTCCTTTCAGATAAGTTCTTTAGAAGGTAATTAGGTCACATATGTTCTGCCCATGGGAATAAATTTCATGTTGCTATGCAAGTGCAATTTCCTCATGATGATGAGTTGGCTATGCCACCAATGTGATATATTCCCTCTTGATATATAAAGCATGAAGACCCTCATTAGATTTTGGTAACTTGAACTTAATAAATACAAGACAAAATATCTTATACACCTTACTCAAGATGTTACTTTGATCTTGTTGAACACTTACATGGAATATTAATACCTCTATCATGTGTCTATATAGAAATTCTTTTCTTTAAAAAAATCTCTCCTGCAGGCTTTTACAGTAGTGGCTTAATCATCTTCCTTCTAAGTTCCTCACCATGCAAGGAAATTATTAGCCACAATTTAAGAATAAATAACCATGGGGTTGGGGATTTAGCTCAGTGGTAGAGCACTTGCTTAGCAAGTGCAAGGACCTGGGTTCGGTCCTCAGCTCTGGAAAAAAAAAGAATAAATAAACATAAATTTCTGGTCTTTCCTTCTAATAAAAATAAGCAGATCTTGCCTACAGTCCCACTTTCTGGAACTGGTTTCTTTTATTAGTTTTTCAAATGACATGTCAGTTATTCAAGACATTCAAAACTGTTAGAAGACAGTGCCCCATGGCTGGCTTGCACTGACGTTTCAGAGCTTTTGGTGAACAAAATTACTGATGACTGTGTAGAACACAAAATACTGTGTTCTACACTATATTCAAATGACACTTGGATCCAAACAACTATGGATATCAGAGGTTTTGTTTCTATCTAAAGTAGAAGTCATGTTTTGACTGCTGAGGACTATGAAGAACATAAGATTTTAATCTACTTATATACAAATTTCATGTAAAGTCAGACATCACTGGATCAGGCCAATATTTGGCAAGTTAACTTAGCTGGGTACTACCTTCATAACTAGGAGTTTGTAAATAAGTCCTAGTTAACTATGCCCAAATGGGAATATCATGCTGGGAGGCTAAAGGTCTTTATGAGTCAGTAGTTTGATGCTAAATAAAGGGCAGCAGTGAATCACTATTTTTTAGAGAAAAATATGGTAGCCATGTCAAGAAGATATAGAGTTTGTTTTTTTAAGGGGTCCCAGTGGGTAGAGGTTGCCTTCTGCCAGATGGTACAATCATCAGCTACATAGACTTACAGTTCAAAGAGGTCACCAGGGTCATGGGGTCCCAGAGGCACCAAAAGCATGCCAAAGGCTTCTGGATAATTTCTCCCATAGTCTGTTGGTTTGGCTTACACTCAGCCACACTGATTTATGGGTTGGCTGGTATGCATAAGAAAATACAATGTCAAGTGAATCACACATGTTCTAATACCTAAAGAATCCTATAAGGTGTAGAGATTCATATATGATGCTGTGAAGACTGATTTTGCAGCAGATTTTGCTTGACTACCCTCCCATCCCCCAAACCATAAAGCATTGTAAAAAAAAGCTGGCAAGCAGAACTCTAGATTTTTGTCTGTTCTTTTTTTCAGTGTCCCCTAGGTTGTAGATTTATGATCCCATTATAGTTATGCAATTTAGAGTGCAGCTTCTACCTTGCTAACCAACAAGACATACATAACAAAACATATGAGCATCAGAAGAGACTCTCATTATAAATCCTTAATTCCACCCCTTCCCTTGCCATT
Source organism: Rattus norvegicus (assembly GCF_021556685.1). NCBI lineage: Eukaryota > Metazoa > Chordata > Mammalia > Rodentia > Muridae > Rattus > Rattus norvegicus. Next base: position 79,473,696 of record NC_141535.1, read on the forward strand.
CATGCTAATAGCAGGTGGTTTGGACTTTTCTTTCACTAAAACTTCTCTACCTGTATGTTGTACAGCTATTTCCTCCAAATTTACAGTCCCTTCTACTAGAAGAAAGGATAGGGCTGGCATATAACATTCAGAAAGTAAGGAAATACTTCAAAGGAAACAGTGTCTTCCAAACACAACAGAACTGATACACACACAAACTCACAGAGACTGTGGCAGTACAGGTCCAAACAAGACAAAACCCCAGCACTGAGAGGGGAAACTGCACACAGTCCTGTCCCTAACAAGGAAGCTATTCGCAATTGATACCTTCTGAGAAAATCAGTTTTCTCCAGTGGAATATGTCTGGATATTTCAACAACACTCTAAGGCAGACCCCATGTCAAGTGAAGTTGGCCAACACAAAGCAGACTTCCTGATTTCTCTGTCCATTTTCTTGTCGATGCATTTGGTGTTGTTGGTGGGTTTTTACTTTTGCTTTTCAAGACAGAGAGATTGAGGGAGGAGGGAGAACATAGACTTGGTCGATAGAAAGAGGTAGTAACTGGGAGCACTGGGAAAGAATATGATCAAACATATTGTATAAAAGTTTTTAAGTTGGGGTTGGGGATTTAGCTCAATGGTAGGGCGCTTGCCTAGGAAGCGCAAGGCCCTGGGTTCGGTCCCCAGCTCCGAAAAAAAGAAAAGAAAAAAAAAGTTTTTAAGTTAAATAGGTAAATGAAATGTACAAATCTCAGGATGCTCCTGAAACTTACAAGATTCTCAAGGCTCCAACAATTGGCGGGGAGAGGAGACTCTAAGAGTGGCTAAGTTGCCTACAAGTTGTACAGGGTGCTCCAAGAATGCCGTTTTTCTGAACATTTTTCCCTTCCAAGGTGAGCTTTATCATGACACAGCTGCATAATCCTGTAAGTAGCTGCTGACTCAGAGTCCTATAATTGACGGTATAACAGTGACACCATTTGACTCAGCTGAACTTGTGAGCAATCATTTCTTTTATCAGTTATCAGTGCTGTATCTGGGCATGAATGTGCGCTTCTTCAGGTCTCCTAGGAAGACATCACACAGTGGTGTCACTTCCTGATTGGGATAGTTTGGGTTTTTTAATTTTTGTTTGATTTCTTTTGAGTATATGAATGTAATAACAGTCATTTACTATACCTATATAGACACAATAACAGCAGCTAAGATGCTCTCCCATACAAAGCATCCTATCTCTTTCCTTAATTTTCCTTAATACTTAGGTAATGACATGTGGTCTTTCGATTCTTGTCAAAACAAAGTATCTTCATCCCATCTTGGCCAAGATGCTTTCAAAAAATGTGAAACTGGGAAGGGGTAGAAACAGTCAAATGTCACAAAAAAAGAAACAGAACTCTGGAGTATTTTCTATTATGTGGCTTAGAGGATGCTCACAACTAGCCCAATGTTTTCAATCCACCCCCAAAATCTTTGCTTTTATTGCCCACAGGCTTTATTTATGATTTGTGGAATCCTTTATTCATCAAGATTTGATAAAGCAGCTACAGACATATTGGTGGGAGTCTCATGATTTATTGCCCCTTGTCATGATAAACATTCTCCACTTCTTGAACATGTAGAACTTTTTTTTTAAAGTAGCACCATCCAAGATGACTATTTTACTTCTCCTTCTACCTCTTGAGCTCAGCCTCTCAACAGTCATCAGCAGGATAGTGGAGGACTCTTCCTGCCCATTGTATGAGGAGCCTTTTCTACTGGGTCTTCCACGATTCTAAAACCAGACTTATACAAGTCTCCTTCCTGCTTTTGTCTTCCAAAAAGTCAACTCGCCATTCCCTGCCACCAACTTCTTTGTCACTGAAACCTTCAGCAGCTATGAAGGATCTGAGATCACAGCATATTTGAAAAAATTATCATACTATCAACTCCTAGGCTTTAGCAGAAGACATGAGTTTCCAGAGCCATAGGTAGGGAGAACACAGAAAGTACTACTCCATGTTTGTGTTATTTCCTTTGGCTCTAGGCCTTACTGAGAAATTTTTAAAGCATCCCAGACAAATATTCTATATGCAACAAATTTGCATAACAGCTGAAAACTCCACATCTGGAGACCCTAATTACTTAATAATGGGCCTAAAAAAAAAAAGAAAGAAAACCTACCTATCTTTGCCTCAAAAGTTGATGTTACCTTTTATTTATTGGACAGTGTTGGGTTGGGACAATTCTGTTCCCTTTATATGCACATTAGACACCATAGAGATACTGAAAGCCTTTATTCAGACTAATTTTTCAAAAATGTTTCCTGCAATAGTCCACAGATCACAGACAGAATAGCATAAAATATTCAATAAAACTCGGATATTTGAGATACTATTATTCTGGTCCCACTTAAACTTTGAACTTTTTTTGCTTCCTCCATTTATAGGTCAGAATCCATACTCAAATGAGGTATATGTTAAGCATAAGCCATGAGGAATCATACCATTTTTATTTCCTTATAATACATTTAAATATCTGTTTATACATATCATTCTTAACTATTCTCTTTCACAAACATTACATTTATTTCAACAAATGGCATTGTTCTCCAAACATTGAAACTTTTGTTATCTCTCACATATGTATGCTATGGTCTAATAAAACTTCCCTCTTGCCACTATCACTTTAGTGACCTCTTGATTTGAGCCCTATGGTGATTTCTCTAGAAAAACAACAAGTTCCATTTCTAAAAGCTAGGATTCTAAACATAATTTCTGTTGCCTTTCCTAAGATAATAGAAACCTCAACCCACTGAGCCACAACATACTTAAAGACATTATAATTATTGTTGACTTTCTGTTATCAATTTCACCAAACTCCTTTCTGGTTTTTTGTTTATCTAGTTCATAAGATCAAATGCAAAACTCTGTGATCTCAAACATTGGAAACATGTTTAAAATCATTTGAACTATAATTGAGAGCCTCGGGTAGTTTTCTGGAGCTCAGCATTTGAGCAACACTTTTGAGGCACAAAGTGGAGTTGGGCCTACTACAGAAACTAGATACATTTATCAGAACCTCTGTGTCCTTTTCTATGTAGCACCACAAAAGCAATGCTGGAAAGATAGGGAGAAGGATGAGTCTTTAAAGTGCTAACTGCACAAATGTTTGTTCCTGTGTTTGGATGCCAAACACAAATATAAAAGGCTGGGCATGGGGGCATACAGATGTCAATAACCCCAGTGCTAGGGAGTTAGAAACTGCTAGAGAGTGCTGACTTTTAGATAGACACTATAGCTGAAGTGGAGTTCCTGAAGAGGCCAGGAGAGGCTGCTAGTGACTGTGCATCCTCACCTGCAGGAGAGACCCCAAGATATGACAGTGTCAGAACAATGAAATATCAGCCAAGGGTCGCTGAAGGTATAAGCTGGATTCAACTTAAGTCCAAAAGTCATGACTGAGTCCCAAATGCTGGACATTGAGCTACAAGATTTCATTTTCATGGTTAGGTTTTGAGTATTGCTTTGATCTGATTATCTATGCTCTGCTCTTTTTCTTTTGAACTATGAAATATTCCAGTTGTTTTTCTAATTGTATAAGAGCTCAGCTAAGAGACTTTGAAGTCAAGTGGCCTTGACTTCTAAAGCTTTTAAATTTCAAAAGACTGTAGGATTTTAAAGTTGGACTATGTTTTGTGTTATGGTATCAACATGAGCTCCTCAATACAAGAACCGAAAGGCTATGGCTTAAAGTGATGTGTTTGTGTGTTAAGTTGACAAGAGATAGAGATCCTAATTCTCGTAAGAGGCCACGATGTCAGCCCAGAGTCATTTGGTGGAGATTCCATTGAGAAATTGTCCACATCATATTGGCCTATGTGAACTCTCTTGATTGTTGATGGATAGGGTTGGTTGAGGCTACAGCAGATAGTGTCATACCTAGTCATATAGTTGTGGACTGTGTAAAAAATAACTGAAGGTGAGCCAGTGTGTGAACCAACAAGTAGTGTTCATTTGTGGTTTCCGCTGCAAGGTCTTTATTGAGTTCTTGCCTTAGATTCCCTTAATTATGAACTATCATGTGGAAGTGTAAGCCAAACAAACCCTTTGCTTGCCTAAACTCCTTTTGATGAGCATATTTTATCAGCATAATGGGAAGGAAACATTTTGAGTGCAATTTATCATAAAGATTTCTGGTCACCAACATTCTCCTCTCTAATATCCTTCAGGTACTCCCAGGACTGTACGAATTCTGTGAGTGAATCACACTTGCAAAGTAGAAACCTACTGCAGCCGTCACTCATAGTATAGTCTCAAACTTATTGAGTCCTAAATTTCCTGGGACCTCTTTCTTTAATATGAAATATGCTCCTCTAATACTAAAAGATATGTTTAAAGTACCTTAAGTAAGCCCTGTAGCAGACTCTGGGTCTCATTTCTGTTTGTATGAAGTGTCTGACTGCCAGCATAATTTATTCTAACATATGAACTAAATTATATCTTCCCTTAAAATGTACTTTAAACCACCTTTCTGCCTAGCAGTTTGTAAAAAATGGCCACCTGTAGGAGTCTAATGAGATTACATGCTGAGAACTGAGCTCTGTGCTAATCGCAACTTCTACAACTCAACATTTCAGTATTTACTAACTGCTCAAAAGGCACTCTGAAAAATACTCCAAGGAATACCTATATCTTTGAGAGAGGAGTTCAGCAGATGGTGGATACATCCATGTTTGGCACAATGTGAGGCTAACTATGAAACAGATTGAGGCCAACAGCACATGTTTGTGTTAATCTCTATGTTCAGTATTTTAGTTTTTCTCTGTAGATCTGAGTCATATCTGTTCCAGGCCTGTTCATTACAGGCTTTGTAGCAAAGCAGGAGCTACACAGGTTCTCAGTGTTATGGTGCAAATAAAAGAAAAACAAGAACATGCAGTATATTCCAAACCTCTGCTGACAGCATAATTAATTTCCTTTTGGGCAAAGGCAAGGCACATAGATGACCGGAGAGTCATAATTCAGAATCACACATTTAAGCTAGTAATATCAAAACTTGACTCATATGCTCACATTAACTCCAAAGAACATGAGGAGAAGAATGATTATTTTAAACAAAAATATACTCCATCATTATCATTAAACAGAAAGGAGTTAATCAAAAACTAAATGTAATTCTGAGAGTTGAGAGATCCTTCTTACCATGCAGTTAGGTATGATTGACAACCACTGCCTTGGTCCTCAGCACAAACTCAAAAGTCCCTAGACTTTTGCTAATATTCTAGAACAGTTCATTCTCTTACAGACATTTACTCTTTCCTTTCCAAAATATATCTGAATATTCCTTTCCTTAAAGTTAACTATGTGATGTCATCAAAATTTTTGGAAAATAATATTTATATGTAAAATATGGTATCTCTTTACATGTATGTCATAAAATTCACATAAATACTTCCTTTGGGTAGGAAGATTAAATTTGCCTCTTTGTCCCATAAAGGTATACAAGCACACATACACACACATGCATATACATATGTGATATATATATATATTCATATATATATATACAAATAACATATAAGTACAAATTATTTGGTCAAAGCTAATGAATATAAGACATCAAGATTAAATATAAGATAGAAAATATATAATATAATTTAAAATTCTAAAATAGAAAATTCTTAGTATTTCTTTCATTAGTATTTACTTTTTTTCTTTTTTTTTTTATTAACTTGAGTATTTCTTATTTACATTTCGAGTGTTATTCCCTTTCCCGGTTTACAGGCCACCATCCCCCTAACTCCTCCCCTTCCCATTCTTTATGGGTGTTCTCCTCCCCATCCTTCCCCCATTGCCGCCCTCCCCCCCACAATCACGTTCACTGGGGGTTCAGTCTTAGCAGGACCCAGGGCTTCCCCTTACACTGGTGATCTTACTAGGATATTCAATGGACCTATGAGGTCAGAGTCCAGGGTCAGTCCATGTATAGTCTTTAGGTAGTGGCTTAGTCCCTGGAAGCTCTGGTTGCTTGGCATTCTTTTTCATATGGGGACTCGAGCCCCTTCAAGCTTTCCAGTTGTTTCTCTGATTCCTTCAAAGGGGGTCGTGTTCTCAGTTCAGTGGTTTGCTGCTGGCATTCGCCTCTGTATTTGCTGTATTCTGGCTATGTCTCTCAGGAGAGATCTACATCCGGCTCCTGTCTGCCTGAACTTCTTTGCTTCATCCATCTTGTCTAATTGGGTGGCTGTATATGTATGGGCTACATGTGGGGCAGGCTCTGAATGGGTGTTCCTTCAGTCTCTGTTTTAATCTTTGCCTCTCTATTCCCTGCCAAGGGTATTCTTGTTCCCCTTTTAAAGAAGGAGTGAAGCATTCACATTTTGATCATCTGTCTTGAGTTTCATGTGTTCTAGGCATCTAGGGTAATTCAAGCATTTGGGCTAATAGCCACTTATCAATGAGTGCATACCATGTGTGTTTTTCTATGATTGGATTACCTCACTCAGGAGGATATTTTCCAGTTCCAACCATTTGCCTACGAATTTCATAAAGGCATTGTTTTTGATAGCTGAATAATATTCCATTGTGTAGATGTACCACATTTTCTGTATCCATTCCTCTGTTGAAGGGCAGCTGGGTTCTTTCCAGGTTCTGGCTATTATAAATAAGGCTGCTATGAACGTAGTGGAACACGGGTCTTTGTTACGTGTTGGGGCATCTTTTGGGTATATGCCCAAGAGAGGTATAGCGGGATCCTCAGGCAGTTCAATGTCCAATTTTCTGAGGAACCTCCAGACTGATTTCCAGAATGGTTGTACCAGCCTGCAATCCCAACAACAATGGAGGAGTGTTCCTCTTTCTCCGCATCCTCGCCAGCATCTGCTGTCACCTGAGTTTTTGATCTTAGCCATTCTCACTGGTGTGAGGTGAAATCTCAGGGTTGTTTTGATTTGCATTTCCCTTATGACTAAAGATGTTGAACATTTCTTTAGGTGTTTCTCAGCCATTCAGCATTCCTCAGCTGTGAATTCTTTGTTTAGTTCTGAACCCCATTTTTAATAGGGTTATTTGTCTCCCTGCAGTCTAACTTCTTGAGTTCTTTGTATATTTTAGATATAAGGCCTCTATCTGTTGTAGGATTGGTAAAGATCTTTTCCCAATCTGTTGGTTGCCATTTTGTCCTAACCACAGTGTCCTTTGCCTTACAGAAGCTTTGCAGTTTTATGAGATCCCATTTGTCGATTCTTGATCTTAGAGCATAAGCCATTGGTGTTTTGTTCAGGAAATTCTTAACAGTGCCCATGTGTTCGAGATGCTGCCCAAGTTTTTCTTCTATTAGTTTGAGTGTGTCTGGTTTGATGTGGAGGTCCTTGATCCACTTGGACTTAAGCTTTGTACAGGGTGATAAGCATGGATCGATCTGCATTCTTCTACATGTTGACCTCCAGTTGAACCAGCACCATTTGCTGAAAATGCTATCTTTTTTCCATTTGATGGTTTTGGCTCCTTTGTCAAACATCAAGTGCCCATAGGTGTGTGGGTTCATTTCTGGGTCTTCGATTCTGTTCCATTGGTCTATCTGTCTGTCTCTGTACCAATACCATGCAGTTTTTATCACTATTGCTTTGGAATACTGCTTGAGTTCAGGGATAGTGATTCCCCCTGAAGTCCTTTTATTGTTGAGGATAGTTTTAGCGATCCTGGGTGTTTTGTTATTCCAGATGAATTTGCAAATTGTTCTGTCTAACACTTTGAAGAAATGGATTGGTATTTTGATGGGGATTGCATTGAATCTGTAGATCGCTTTTGGTAAAATGGCCATTTTTACTATATTAATCCTGCCAATCTATGAGCATGGGAGATCTTTCCATCTTCTGGGGTCTTCTTCAATTTCTTTCTTCAGAGTCTTGAAGTTCTTCTTGTACAGATCTTTTACTTGCTTGGTTAAAGTCACACCGAGGTACTTTATATTATTTGGGTTTATTATGAAGGGTGTCGTTTCCCTAATTTCTTTCTCGGCTTGTTTCTCTTTTGTATAGAGGAAGGCTACTGATTTATTTGAGTTAATTTTATACCCAGCCACTTTGCTGAAGTTGTTTATCAGCTTTAGTAGTTCTCTGGTGGAACTTTGGGGATCACTTAAATATACTATCATATCATCTGCAAATAGTGATATTTTGACTTCTTCTTCTCCGATCTGTATCCCCTTGACCTCCATTTGTTGTCTGATTGCTCTAGCTAGAACTTCAAGAACTATATTGAATAAGTAGGGAGAGAGTGGGCAGCCTCGTCTAGTCCCTGATTTTAGTGGGATTGCTTCAAGTTTCTCTCCATTTAGTTTAATGTTAGTAACTGGTTTGCTGTATATGGCTTTTACTATGTTTAGGTATGGGCCTTGAATTCTTATTCTTTCCAGGACTTTTATCATGAAGCAGTGTTGAATTTTGTCAAATGCTTTCTCAGCATCTAATGAAATGATCATGTGGTTTTGTTCTTTCAGTTTGTTTATATAATGGATCACGTTGATGGTTTTCCGTATATTAAACCATCCCTGCATGCCTGGGATGAAGCCTACTTGATCATGGTGGATGATTGTTTTGATGTGCTTTTGGATTCGGTTTACCAGAATTTTATTGAGTATTTTTGCATCGATATTGATAAGGGAAATTGGTCTGAAGTTCTCTTTCTTTGTTGGGTCTTTGTGTGGTTTAGGTATAAGAGTAATTGTGGCTTCATAGAAAGAATTCGGTAGTGCTCCATCTGTTTCAATTTTGTGGAATAGTTTGGATAGTATTGGTATGAGGTCTTCTATGAAGGTCTGATAGAATTTTGCACTAAACCTGTCTGGACCTGGGCTCTTTTTGGTTGGGAGAAATTTAATGACTGCTTCTATTTCCTTAGGAGTTATGGGGTTGTATAACTGGTTTATCTGTTCCTGATTTAACTTCAGTACCTGGTATCTGTCTAGGAAATTGTCCATTTCCTGCAGATTTTCAAGTTTTGTTGAATATAGGCTTTTATAGTAAGATCTGATGATTTTTTGAATTTCCTCTGAATCTGTAGTTATGTCTCCCTTTTCATTTCTGATTTTGGTAATTTGGACACACTCTCTGTGTCCTCTCATTAGTCTGGCTAAGGGTTTATCTATCTTGTTGATTTTCTCAAAGACCTAACTTTTGGTTCTGTTGATTCTTTCTATGGTCCTTTTTGTTTCTACTTGGTTGATTTCAGCTCTGAGTTTGATTTTTTCCTGCCTTCTACTCCTCCTGGGTGTATTTGCTTCTTTTTGTTCTAGAGCTTTTTGGTGTGCTCTCAAGCTGCTGACATCTGCTCTCTCCTGTTTCTTTCTGCAGGCACTCAGAGCTATGAGTTTTCCTCTTAGCACAGCTTTCATTGTGTCCCATAAGTTTGGGTATGTTTTACCTTCATTTTCATTAAATTCTAAGAAGTCTTTAATTTCTTTCTTTATTTCTTCCTTGACCAGGTTATCATTGAGTAGGGCATTGTTCAACTTCCACGTATATGTGGGCGTTCTTCCCTTTTTGTTATTGAAGACCAGCTTTAGGCCGTGATGGTCTGATAGCACGCACGGGATTATTTCTATCTTTCTGTACCTGTTGAGGCCCATTTTTTGACCAATTATATGGTCAATCAACTCCCCAATAAAAAGACATAGACTGGATACGCAACGAGGACCCTGCATTCTGCTGCCTACAGAAAACACACCTCAGAGACAAAGACAGACACTACCTCAGAGTGAAAGGCTGGAAAACAACTTTCCAAGCAAATGGTCGGAAGAAGCAAGCTGGAGTAGCCATTCTAATATCAAATAAAATCAATTTTCAACTAAAAGTCATCAAAAAAGATAAGGAAGGACACTTCATATTCATCAAAGGAAAAATCCACCCAGATGAACTCTCAATCCTAAATATCTATGCCCCAAGTACAAGGGCACCTACATACGTAAAAGAAACCTTACTAAAGCTCAAAACACACATTGCACCTCACACAATAATAGTAGGAGATCTCAACACCCCACTCTCATCAATGGACAGATCATGGAAACAGAAATTAAACAGAGACATAGACAGACTAAGAGAAGTCATGAACCAAATTGCCTTAACAGATATTTATAGAACATTCTATCCTAAAGCAAAAGGATACACCTTCTTCTCAGCTCCTCATGGTACTTTTACTTTTTCATTTAAACTTTTCTCACATATATGTAATGTAATTTATGTAAAGTATGTAACAGACTTATTTTTAATATTTATCTTCTAATCAGTTTTTGCATCTTTGAAAATAGCATGCTTATAGATAATATACTGTAATTGCATTAACTCTCAGTATTCTCTTATTCCTTCCTACTCTCGATGCCACCATTCTGCCTTCCCAGTTAGTGTCCCAGTCCCCTGACTCCATGCTTCTAATACTTTTGTGTGTGTGTGTGCTTGTAGGTCTTCTGTGGTGGCCACAGCTTCAGTGTATTCACAATTGCAAAGCTTGTCATACACAAAAGAGAACATTTTTAAGTACTCTTCATCTTCCTATGATACCCTTAATATTTGTGGCAGCCCATTTACAAATTGCTCAAGTGTCTTTCCCTGGTCCTCACACTGGATGATATGGATATCCACCTAAGGAATGAGGACTCATCAATCCTTTGTTCTCAGTAGTTTGAAGCATTGTCTCATCTTTGACCATTGTCCTCTACCAAAAGAAGCTTGCTTCTCTAATTGAGGCTGAAAGTTGTGTCATTCCATAGGTATAGCATAAATATTTAGAAGGTAAATTTAAGGTTGATTTAGAAAACATGCATAATAAGATTATTGTGGTGACTATGACTTCCCTAACCATAGGCTCTTGACCAGGTTCTCTGGGCCAGGCATTTCTTTCCTCCCATGAACTGGACCTCAAATCCAATTGGAAAGCAGTTGAATATTCCTGAAATGGTCATATGTCGCTATTGCATCATAAGACATATTTCTCTGGGACTTTGATACCAAAGCACACAGATAGAACAGTTAATTAAGACTACTGATGACTTTCCTCTCAAAAGCGTATGTAATATATTCTGGAATTTAGGAATACTAGAAAACAAGGAGAAAGCTTCCAGTTTAGTTTCTGCCTTTTCTTAATCATCTCTGCTCTTGACACTGGATGTGATCCCACCAGTTGCTTCAAGTTCCCACTCCTTCACTTCCCATAACAATTGACTGTAACTTAGAATTATGAGCCAAACAAAATCATTGTCCTCAAAGGTCGTTTTGCAAAGGTATCCATTGGAGTAGCAAGAGTAATCTAAGGCAGTTGATATTGGGTATCTACTGGTCAAATTTTCTTCTGAAGTAAACAGTGGTGAATAAACTTCTTGAGTTTCCTTTTTCTCTGTGGATGACAGTTTATCCTCCCCAATATTCTGAGTTCCCACATACTGCTTGCTCCTTACAAATCAGTGAGGCATTTCAGAATGACTGGGTGTTCACACAATTTTTTTATTTCAATGAGTGTTTCCACAGACACAGAAAGAAAATGATACAAACAAGATCACCACGTGGTCACAACAAGAACTCAAGCATTTATTTTATTAGTAAAGTTTTCCACATCATTTGTGCCATTTGTCTAAATGTGTGGGGAAAGTTCCTGGTAATATCCATGGTATTTCTTTTATTTAATCTTGTTATTCTAATGACTTGTTTTTGTCCTTTCATGTTCCCATTGAGAATTGTAGCAGGTGTTTGGCTACTTTGTGGATTCTTATTTCTTCCATTCTTATTCACCCCCCTTTCCTCCCTTTCAGTCCCTTAACATTAGATAGGGTAGAAAGAAGAAAAGAGGGGAAAGGGAGCAACATTATAGTTGGACTACTTTCTGATGATTAGGGACATCAGGTTCCTGGGGGCAAGTTTGATCTTCACTGTCAAGATATTTAATTTATTCTTGTTTCTTTTTTTGTGCACAATTTCTTAACAATCTGCAACCAACAACAACACACCCTGACATTCTGGGCACTAGCATTTACTACCCTCTGAAATGTTACCAGAATTTCAAATGTCACATAATTACTGAAACTATATGCAGCTGGCAAAATCACACACATACTAGAGCATGAGGCAAATCATAATCAGCTGCTATGGACAATCTGAGGCAGCCCCATATAGCACATCTGAGATTAAAACAGAAACATATTCCCATAATATTCTGTGATTTTCAAAGAAACCAAAGCTCCAAAATTGTCACTAGAGAGAGTAGCATGTGTTTGTCTTCTAGATTAGAATGTATCTCCTCAAGGCATTGAGATATTTTATTTCAGGCAAAAATAAGTCCTACTATATAAAGTAAAAATTTATAGAATTGTGATATGAAGTTTTACTTTGCACTGGAGCATATTAGACTGTAGCAATGGCCAAATCAGTTCTTATACTTGTTTTCCCTTTAGACAATTGGTTACTGTGTTATTTGAACTTATTAAAAGAGACAGAGGGCTAGAGAGATGGCTCAGTGGTTAAGAGCCCTGGCTGCTCTTCCAGACATCCTGAGTTCAATTCCCAGCAACTACATGGTGGCTCACAACCATCTGTAATGGGATCTGATGCCCTCTTCTGGTGTGTCTGAAGACATGTACAGTGTACTTATATATACCAAATAAATCTTTAAAAACAAAAATAAAGAGTCAGAAACATATCCATTGTTTCTCCTTTTGATAACATATCAATGTTCCAAAAAGTACAAAAGCAGAGGATTTAATTAGCATGTACATTCTATAAGCCTACATATATCTTCTTCAAAACTTGACCCTTTTACAAATTTCCTATTTGATTTTTGGGGCAGCTTAACTTTGAAAATTTAGCAAATCTTTTAGGAATATCCACAATGTGTAAGGCTATGTCAGCAAGTAGGAGTACTTGCCATCCAGTCTGACCACCTGAACTCAATCCTTAAAACCCACATAATGGAAGAAGAAAACTGACTCTCTAATATTGACTTCCACATATGTACATTTCATATACATACCACACACACCTATACATATACATGAAAAGTTAAACATAAAAATGTATAGGAAAATACATACTGTCCTCAGAGGAGGACAGTAGCTGGTGCTTCTACAGTCTTCGTTTTTATTTCTTTATATCTTTTAGAGTTCCCTGGTTGTATGGCAGGATTCACAGCCATGACTACTTTCCTGAAGTATCTGTCTAGATATGCCTAATAGTAAGTTCTGATTTTATGAAGAGGAACCATGATATATTAAAGGGAATTAAATAGCAAGAGGATGTAAACAGTAATATCCAGGGAGGAAGGAAGACAAAACTGTATTGTGTGAAGTTCTTTAAAAACCCTGTTTCATGTCCCTCTTCACAAATTCTAATTTGAAAATGTCTACTATATTGGGTCATAGATATAGATGACTCTTGGTTTTTCCTTTCAAGCCTAAAAGTTTACACTCTGTGGAGTGGAAGGAAAGGTACATGGGTCAGAGGTAGAGGTGAATAACAACACTCAATATTTGTTGACAACTGACATTACCCAATGTGGATCACACATTTTTTTCCAACACAAAACAGCATATTTAATATCATCATATGCTGTATTCAAAATGTGAAAAATGTTTCAATGACCTGTGGGCTAATATTATGATCTATATACTACTGACAAAACAATTCAGACTGAACAGGTCATACTTAAGAATACATTATATATGAATATGCATACAATAATAATGAGTGAAAAGGGTGCCCACGACTGCCAATGGGAGGAGAAGCCCTTGGTCCTGCCAAGGTTGGACCCCCAGTGTAAGGGAATGTCGGGGTGGGGGAAGGGGATGGAGGGGGAGGGAAACACACTTATAGAAGAGGGGGAGGGGGATGAGATAGGGGGATTATGTCCAGGAAACCAGGAAAGAGAACAACATTTGAAATGTAAAATTTTTAAAATATCCAATAAAAGAAAAAAAAGAAAGAAATGTAAATATAAAGAAACAAACACCTGCTTAGCCACTTCTCTGAACCCTAAGGTTGCTTAACAGCAAAGCATCAGGACTGAAAATGATTCTATGGACAGAAGTCAGGGTCCCAGGCTGTCACTCACAGCCTAGCCAGCACTGTACTAAGCATTCTCTTTTTAAATAAAAGGTTTCTTTTTTTAAGTTAAAAAGAAAAAAGAGCCCACCAATTTGAAGGAGAACAGAAAGGGATCTGAGAGAATTTTTAAAAAACCTGGAAAATAGACAAATGTTTTAACTAAATTCTGATCTTAAAAGTAAAAGCAATTTTTTAAAAAAAAGGAAAATTTAGGTTCAGAAGAACAGGTGGCTTATTCAAAACTTCAAATTGGGAGTAGCAGACTTAAATCCAGCTTCATTTTTGTTGTTTTTGGTTTGGCTTGGTTTTGGTTTGTTTGTTTGGTTGTTTGGTTGGTTGGTTGTTTGTTTGGTTGGTTGGTTGGTTGGTTGGTTGGTTGGTTGGTTTACTGAATACATTTCTTTCCTTATGTTTGCAGATGTCCACATGAAATGAGCTGCATCATCCTCTGGCCTTTGGTTCACCTGATACATGAATAAGCATATAAAACCCACGCTACTCTTTGTCTTTAAAAGGAAAAAGATTTAAACCCTTGACAGGAATTAATATTTTCTCAGGATCCAAATATGGATTTCTTTCTAAGGAATACCATAGGGCATATTAAAAAGAAACTAAATATCTGTAAAACATGCACAAAAATCAGCAAATGCATACTTTATTATGTGACAGACATTTCATAGGCTGAGCCCATAATTAATTCACTTCTACTCAGTGAAGATATGTATTTATAAGTCCAAGACAATGTAGCTTATATCTGGGAAAAGCACTTGAACAATCTGTAAATAGGCTTACTCAAATATTGAGTATATTATATGAGCAATTTGTAGATATTGTTCTATCATATGCTAGAAGGATTTCCTATTATTGTATTGTACTGTTAGCTTAAAATGAAAGATTCTATGTTATGAACATCAGAAGTAGAAAGTGAAGATTTTCACAGCTATGAGATTATCAATGTGAAGAAGGGTTTTTTTTCATCATTTAAAGGTGTACCCTATGAGTACCAGATATAATTTATAAACCAGGAGAAATGTGGAATCCTGGGTAGAAAACTGAGCATATTATCTCATGGTAAAATTATATTTTCTTCACATGGGAGATCTGGTGCTGAGATTATAAAACAGTAGTAGACAGTTCCACTTCCTGTTACAAAATAAAGGGCACTTCTTCCAGTATATTTCAGTTAGATACCACAGGAAAAGAAATCTTCTTTTAAAAGGTGGTTCCAGCTGCATATATAGCAGAGGATGGCATTGTCTGGTATCAATATGAGAAGACCCCCTTGATCCTGTGAAGGCTCATTTCCCAAGTGTAGGGGAATGCCAGGGTGTTGAGGTGGGAGTAGGTGAGTGGGAGGGGGAGTATCCTCACAGAAGCAGGAGGATGGAGGATGGAAAAGGGGGGAACCAGGAAATTTGAAATGTAAATACATAAAATATCAAATAAAAAAAGATGAATTGATTTTAACCTTTCTGTTTAAATTAAGTATCTTTGGGGGACAATTATTACTCATGCTGAAATGTTCTCTAAACACAAAGTGCGATCATAAATGTTTTTCTGTTTTCTCAGCAATGTGTTTAACATATATATGAGTGAGCAAGTTTTAAAGTTAATTCACATAAGTTATGCTACTCCTTACACTTTGCCAGCATTTAGCATGTCTGGAGAGTATCAGTTCTAACATAATTTGTCAAGTGAAATAATATAGGGCTTACCCTACTGTGATGTTATACTAAATATTTTGACCACTCTTTGTTTATACTATATTAAACTTATTATGCTATAGATGTGAATATACTCACCACACACAGAGAGACACACACATAAACATGCACACACACACAGAGTTCAGCTTTGGTTGCAGAAATTGTTTAGATAATTTTAATGTCTCTTTATTGTAAACTTTTCAACTTCTCTGTTGAACATTTTTTGTTGCTAAGTCAGACAAAATCTAGTGTGATGTCTAGGAAGAATATAGTCCTGAACATGGAGAACCTGCACCAATGTTTTCATCTGGATCTGATCTGAAACAGAACCATTCATTCCTATAGGAAGACACATGATGTCAACTGAGTTTAGGTGCTGCAGGCTATACACTACCCAGGGATATAAAAGACCACACATTGCTCAAAGTTGTGAGAATTCCAGTCCAGAAATAGACTCAGAGACACTATTAAGTAACTCAGACCTTCATTGTGGAGTCAAGGCATAATGTGGGAATAAGGATCCCTAAAGAAAGAAATAAGGTTTAATGGAAAGGACAATGAAAGGTGTATCTGATGAAAGAAAACTAAGCCAAACATAACTGACCAAGAGGATGCTGGAATAATGTATCTTCTGTCCAAATAACACTTAGCATTTTCTAAAGGAAGATGACTGTCAACAGACAATCTACACAACATTGTGATATTCTGCACACACACACACACACACACACACACACACACACATACACATACACACATACACTAGGTATGTCAATGAAAACTAGAATAAAATGGCAAGAAGGAGAGAAGATACAAAACAAACAACAGAAACAAACAATGGCTCTGGAATTAGCAGATAAAATGCTAACATCATCATTGAGTTTAAAGCCTTGAAATATGAACATAATGAGAGAACAAGGGGGTATCACTGGAGCAATGAGTTAAAACACAGTAGAAACTCATAATGGAAAATAAAAGCATCTATAAATGACCAACATACTTGATGGGCTCAAGAGTGGATTGTAGGGTTCTATGTCCCAGCTTTTATGTCCCAAAGAACACTGCAGAACCATTCTTCAAAGAAACAAAGAAAACAGATGAACATTACTAGAAAACAAAAATCATTTGATGGCTTGGAAAATTGCTCAAAGGGCATTCAAACAAATGTAATTAAAAATCCACTAAAACACTGTAGAACAGTGAGTATGTGTGGCATTGGAATCCCTACCCAGCCTTGCTCTCACCCCAATTATCTGAGAAGGAAACAGCATTCCATACAGATTGTCTTTGTGTGTCCATATTGAAGTCAGAGGTCAATGATGGATGTCTTTCTCTCTCACTTTCCACCTTAGCACCTTGAGGCAAGGTCTCTCATTGATTTGGTGCCCACTAATTGGTTAATCTGTCTCACCAGCAAAGCTCTGAAGATCTTCCTAAATCTCTTAACCCTGTATCGTCACATCAACCCTATGCCAATGTTAACAGTGTATACAACCATGTCCAGCTTTTGAATGAGAGCACTTAGGAACCACACTAGAGACATCATGCTAGTGCAACAGGCACTAAGCTACCCTCACATCCCCTAAAATAAATTTCAAGAATATATGTTGTAAGCATAATAGAGACTCAAACTACCTGTTCATTTAAAAGAACCAAAATTGAATAAGAATCTATCAACATGTGTTCATATATACTTTGACTGTATTATTACAGTAGATATAATAAATGACATGTT
This sequence comes from Rattus norvegicus, assembly GCF_021556685.1. Classification (NCBI taxonomy): domain Eukaryota; kingdom Metazoa; phylum Chordata; class Mammalia; order Rodentia; family Muridae; genus Rattus; species Rattus norvegicus. Next base: position 79,491,178 of record NC_141535.1, read on the forward strand.
CTGGTTGTTTTAATTTTTGACATGTAAGAAAATGTGATCATTTTTCCTATTTCTTTCATTTTCAAAACATTTACTCCACACTCAGTATTCCCTACAAATACACTTCAGTACTTTTCTGATCTTTAATACATTAGTTCCCTCCAGGAAAATGTTTTTTCCTCTTAATGAGTATTAAGGAGATTGCAAAGTCAAGCGCTGGTTATTGAATGTTCAAGTACAGGAACATATTAGTAAAGATGATGTAAGTATTACTAGGTCAGTGTATATTCAAACACAAATTAATCCAACATTACTTGGGACATTACTGCTGACTCAAACTATCAGGTATATTAATAAATACTATATATTTTCAATATATCAATAAATTATATATATATATATTTCTTAATTCTAGGACAGCTTTCTTGTGCTAAATACTAGTGCTATAAAATGTCTGCATAATCAGATGAACTAGGCAGAAGACAGAACTTAGGCAGAGACAGAGAATTTTTAAAAGGAAAATATTAAACATGAAATGTCTCTAAAAATGAGGCATACCTTGCCTGTGGGCCCCGGTCTTTGTCTGCGTTGATCACTTCCCTCATAGAAACTCAGAGTGTAGAAACACCGACTAAGCCAAACTTCAAACTCAACATGAAAAAATGCAAAACTGACAGCCAGAGATAATGTGAAATTCTGATGTCAAGTTGATTGGCATTCTTAAAAACTCCCTTTTAGTAGATACAGTATAAGTGCAGAAAAATGTTTCAGGGCCATTCAAATACAGTTACTGGAAAACTCTGTTTCTTAACAATGACAGAGTGAAAACCAGGCAAGTCTGCTTTGCATTTTGAACGGCTTTTTTTTTTTCCTCCCTAAAGCAACTGCCTTTTGAACGAGCATCATGGAAAATTGCTGCCCAAGATTCACAGATAGTGGGGGGAAAAAGTGATTGGCTTCTTTTGTTTGCAGCATTTTGTTTAAATGGTTCAATTCTCGTCTAATTCTCATCTTCATTAAAAACAATTTTGGGGTTCTTTGGAGACGTGTACAAACTGCTTCACTCCACATCTCTCTCCTGCTCCAACTCTTCCTGTGAGTTTTCTCTGAAGGAGATCAAGCATGAGTCTCTTCAGTCCTTCAAAGGTTTGTCTGCATTGTATCTTTTCATTGTGTTTCCTTCTTGTTTTGAAATGACTGAGCCATTGTTTTCAAACTGCTTTCCTTAGAGCAGGAAGCCTTTGTCCACTTTGGAATCCATTCACATAAGATACATAGGAGCAGTTGTCTTGATGAGCAAACATTTCAAAACAACAAATTCTAAGGTGGTTTGAAGGCTCTGTTTAAAAAGGTGAAAATGCTTCTTCAACTTGGTTGCACTCCTTGGGGTTCAGTAATGAGGAAAAAAAAGTTTCCTTTTCTCAAGTTGGAAAAATCAATAACTAGTCCTGGCAACATTGTCGCAGCAAAATTAGAAATGCCATTTTTTTTAAAAAACATGAGCTGACTTTTGAAATGCATGGGTTTATTCCCAAATGAACTCTTCAGAACTCAATGGAAACCTATTACCTTATCCACGAAGAGGAGCAAACGTCCCAGAAGCAGTGCTGGGAGACCCTTATCTGAAGGTTCCCCCACCTCATGCCTTTAGCTGAAGTAGGCACTCTGCCCCAACAGCCCTTGGGAATAACTGTTTATTCCCTGGTTCTGAGGTTCTGAGGGATATTGATCCCTGTAGAAAACGACACAAAGCTACCACAGCAATGCAGCTTTCAGGAGGACAGCATGAAACGTATGATGAACCACAGATGAGATTGTTAGAACAGAGACTGCATTTCTGGTTTGCATAAATGCAGGAAGAATAGGGATTTTTTCCCACCTTGATGGAATAAGTTCAAGCCTGTGTTCTAGCTGCCAGGATGGATGTTCCAGGTGTCTTTTTCTCCTGAATGTCGCCCCTGGTTCCTCTTGCAGGTGTCTTAGCCCTGTTATTTTAAAAGCATATATGACTACCTAATTGCAGACCTTATTGTCAATAACTGACAGTTATATATCATATGTTGGACCTAATTCAGCAGCATGTATGCAGGCAATAAGGCTGTGTAAGAATTGGAGTACCGTGACTCATCCTAAACTTAACACTAGACTGGTGGCTCTTCAAACAGTATCGCTTATTCCTTTATGTGTCTGATTTGTTTTCCTTTGGTTTTGGTGGTCTAAAAGGACCAATAACTATCATGCTGTAATAATATAATATAAAATAACATAATAAAGTATAATGGTATGATAACATACCAATATTAGAAAACACTAATAAACTTCATCCATAGTTTATTGAACTGCAATTGGAACTTGACTACTTGACATAAAATTGTAGGGTTTTGTCTTTTCAATGTAAAAATAATTATATCAAAAATATAATAGGAAAAGTGTATCAAGATGCTTGACGTCTCTGATGAAGACATCAAGGCATCACTGAGAAAAATGAAGGTCAACTGAAATAAATAAAGAAGAAAATCCAGGATTCTCCAATAGAAAATAATGCTTCTTAGATGCTTATAACCCTGAAATTGATCGAGGGGCTCCATGGATTGCATGGTAGAATTTGGAAACCAATTCTAAAATTTATATAGAAATGAAAAGATTTGAAGTAGTGATAGTATCTTGTAAGAAAGGAACATAATGTAAGACCCGAAAGATCTATGAGAAAGAAAAAACAATAAAGAATGGGCTTGGAAAAGTGATAAACAGAGCAGAAAACAGAATTAAATTCATATATATGATGAATTTGAAAGAAAGATGTTAATTCTTTCTAAGAGGAGATAGACAAGTAATATTGGTGTCTATGGCAGAACAAATGTAGAGTGTGAAGACCACAGCCTGGCTTGTGGTATTCAAAAAACTAATTTAAGATGAATCCCAAATAGTAAAGGATAAAAATTATGAACATTCTGCCAGAAGGCATCAGCCATGTCTTCATGAAGATTAGATAGCAAAACATTCTTATAGTAGAGAAAGGGTGAACCAAAATAAAAAAGTAAGTCAATAGAATATCATCCAAATTTAGTAATTCTGCTCTTTAAAAACACTAGGAAGGTAATAAAAAAGTAAGACATTCTGGAAGGAAATCCCCTATCTTTCAATCACCTATATATCAATACTGACTCATCTATTAGTTACCATTCTATCATCTATTTCTGTTACAAATGACTTATCTCCAGAATTTGTTTACAAGAAAATCCTGTAATTCATTAATTAAAAGTCAAATATGGAACCTGGACCCAACATGGGCTCCACAGCATTTTTAAGCAATTGCCACATGGTACTTCTAATATACAAAAGAGATCGGCTACAAACTAGATAAGGAGCCATCTGAGAACCTGCAGGTTTACTGTTGGTATTGGATGACTGGAGTTGTAAGTGCCTTTCTTCAGCCATTCTAAAAGCTTCAAGTCATCACCACAGAAGTTAGAAGTACTATGTAGAAAACACTGGGCAAATGAGTCAAACTTTCCAAGCTGACTTCCAAGTCAGGCAGGAGTCAAGCAGCAGAAAGGCTTCTAAATGGAAGGCAGTGAATCTTGTTTCTTGCCCTGCAGCTTTACTGCTGCGAACCGGAACAGGTCATACCTTCACCAGGCACTGGTTTTATTTTATGAAACATAAAACTGGAAGACAGAGCTTCTAACACTCCTTCTAGAAGACAACTACAACTGACATACACATTCATATGTTTAGCAAACATTTATTAGTAGCTACCACCTACACTTTTTAAGTATAATTAATATACAGATAAATAAAACAATTGACTAAGTTATTAAATAAATGTAGTTGAAGAGACATACCAAGCAGGTAAGAATAGCTCTAGAATATTAATGGACTTCAGAGGCAAGTATTGTCCAAGGAGGAATTCAACTGTTTAGTATATTCCAGAATGTCTTAGTTAGGGTTTCCATTGCCATGTGGAAATGCTATGGCCAAAAGCAACTTGGGAAGAAAATCATTTATTTGGCCTATATTTCCCTACGGCAGGAACCCAGAGGCAGAAGCTGATGCAGAGGCCATGATGGAGTACTGCTTACTGACTTTCTGTCTGAGTCAGGGTTTCTATTCCTGCACAAAACATCACGACCAAGAAGCAAGTTGGGGAGAAAAGGATTTATACTTCCATATTGATGTGTATCCCCAAAGGAAGTCAGGACAGGAACTCACACAGGGTAGGATCTTGGAGGCAGGAGTGGATGCAAAGCTATGGAGGAATGCTGCTTACTTGCTTGCTCCACCTGGATTGCTCAGCTTGCTTTATTATAGAACCCAGGACTACCAGTCCAGGGATGGCACCACCCACAATAGGCCCTTCTAGTCTTGATCACTAATTGAGAAAATGCCCTATAGCTGGATCTCATAGAGACATTTCCTCAAGGGAGGTTCCTTTGTGATAACTCCAGCTTGTGTCAAGTTGACACACAAAACCAGCCAGTACACTTGCTCAGCCTGTTTCTTATAAAACCTAGGACTACCAGCCCAGGAGTAGGGGCATTACTCACAGTGAACTGGGTCCTACCACATCAATTATCAGTCGAGAAAATCTACCACAGGCTTGCCTACAGCCCAGTCTTACGGTAGCACTTTCTCAATTGAGTCTTCCTCCTCTCAGATGACTCTAGCTTGTGTTTGACACAAAACTAACCACCACAACTGACCTCTTGTCAAATTCACACACACACACACACACACACACACACACACACACACATACACACACACACACCACTGTTAAACTACAATCTTTCCCTTTTTCTTTATCTCCAAAATCATACATTAATATTGACATTAAAATATAAACATTCCAGATTTTTAAAAGTTCTATAGTCTTTAAATATTCAAGCACTTAAAATTCAATCTCTTTAAAATATTCAGTCTCTCACTATGTAAAACTTTGTCAAATTTGAAGTCTCTTTAAAAGTTTAACGTTTCTCAAGTGCAAGCTCCTATAAAACAAAATTTAAATTAAATAATTTATTTCAACAGGGAAGAATCATAGTACAGTCACAATCATAACAAAGCAAAACCAAACTGACAGTTTAAATAACTCAACATCCAATATTTGGAGTTCACTCATAATCTACTGGACTCACTCAAAGGGCAGGAGCTATTTGATAGGCTCTGCCCTCTGCAGCACACACAGCTTGTCTTCCAGGATGATCCTACGTCACTGCTGCTGCTGTCCTTGGTGACTGTCCTATAGTATGGACACCTCCAAAACTCTGGAGTCACTTGCTGCAACAGAGATACATGTTTATCAACAGCCTCTCTTACATTCTCTTTGGGCCACTCCAGCCCTGCCACACAATGCCAAGCCTCAACTGCTACCCATGGCTCCTTTATGTCTTCAAAACCAGTACAACTTGGGTGATTCTTATACTACCAAGTTCAGTGGCCAGATACAACCTTAGCCTTGGCCACCTCTGAATATACATTGCATATGTTGATTCAGAAGAAACATTTCCCAGGAGATCTCACCTCAATGATACTGTTCTCTTCTTCTTTTATTAAAAACTTTTTGTTGGTTCTTTGTGAATTTCCCATCATGTACCTCAATCCCATTCATTTTCCCTTCCTCTAATATTCCTCTTCCACCCTTGTGACCTCCCATCCAACAGAGGAAAAAAATCTCATTGTGAAAACTGTAGTGTGTCACAGTAGATTCCAGAGTATACCCTTTTGTCCATACCTCTTTCACACATTTTCATTGCCATGATGTTTTGGTCTGGAACAAGGCCTCTGGATTCTGCTATTCTATTAACACTGGGACCTCCTTGTGACTCTTTTCAGATATCCTCCTGTTGCTATGCATCAGGGAAATATAGGAAGCTCCCTTTCATGTACGTGCATAGTTCATCAGTGGGGTGGATGTTGGGGTGGGCCAATTCAAACCCTGGATCTGGGCCTGGGAGGTGTCTGAGCTGGTCTAGTTGCTAGCTTGCTCCTGGTTCTGAGAGCTATCAGAATCCAGTGGTCATCTCAGTCTACTTCTCTGTCTGAACCCTCTGGCTCTGAACTGGTATTCTTTTCAGTTTGCTTTTTGCAGGGAATTTTAGGTTATTAATCATTCAGATGTTCACAGGTCAGAACACTGAGTGTAGACATAGCCTCTTTCTCCTCTCTGCTACCTACTGATGCACATGGGTCACAGTAGCCACACCTGCAATGCTTGTTGTTCTTTGAATCACAACTAATTTCTCAGTTCTGGCTAGCCAGCATCAATTGTCTCAGAAAAATAAGGATTTTACTTAGGTGATGTGAATCTCTTGTTAATGATAGCTGACTCTTCACCTTAGCTGACCTGAACCATGAATCCTTAATTCAAATTATGAAGCAGCCATGAGGCAGTCTTTAAATGACTGTCAGACTTCTCTCTGGAACTTCACAAGCCAAGCCTCCACTGTGGACATTTCTCTCTACTCTCTTTGTCTTCTAAATTTCTACAGAACAGCTCACCAAACTTTGAACCCTCAATGGCTTATCTGGCTCAAATTTCCAAAGTCCTTCCACAGTGCTCCCAAACTCTACATGCTCATGTTTGTCACAGAAATACCCCCAAAATCCTGGTACCAATTTCTGTCTTAGCTAGGGTTATTATTGGTGTAACCAAAGGCAACTTGAAAAACGTATTTGCTTTTTGCTTCCATATCACAGTTTGTCATCAAAGGAAATCAGGACATGAAACCAAGCAGGGTAGGAACCTTGAGGCATGACCTGGTGCAAAAGTCATGGAGGAGTGCTGCTTACTGGCTTTCTCTATATGGCCTTCTCATTCTGCTTTCTTATAGAACACAGGTGGCACACCTACAGTGAGCTGAACCTTCCCACATCTGTCATCAAACAAGAATATGTACCACAAGCTTACCTACGACCCGGTCTTATAGGGGTATTTTTCCAGTGGGCCACCTCTTCTGTGGTGATTCTAGCTTCTGTCAGGTTGACATAAAACTAACCAGCACAGAGCAATAAAGAGTTCTATACAGAACAAGCACTGAGGTTTTACTCTATCAAGCGAATGTGGTGTGGGTAGACAGTATGCAGATTTGTCTCCAATGCCAAGAAGATTGATTGTATTTTATTCCTTGTAGTTAGAATTGTCTGTATTTCTTTGTCTCTTTTTAAATGTTCCTGTTTTAGAAAACCTCAACTAGAAATATCTGTACTACTATAAATTATTTTTAATTTTAAGCATCTTTCCAATCTCATGAGTCTCTCTCATTGTGAGACACAATTGGTCTGCTTGTTTGTGAGTTTTGCAGCTAACTAATTGAATATACATATACACATACACATATATATACACATACATATACACATACATATACATATACATATACACATATAAAACCTGATATGTGCAAAATGTGCGAACACACCATTTTGTCTCACCATTATTCCCCAAATAATACCCCTATATCTACCCCTCACATTGCATTAAGTGTCACAAGTAAGCTACAGTTGAGTCAGAGTATAAAGGGGGAATGTATAGATTACAGGCCATACAGCAGTATGTTACTAAGGATGATGAGTATCCTCTGATTGTGGTCTGCAGAGAGTCTGGACCTAATCCCCTACATCAGTCAGGGATGACTACATTTGGTTTCTATCTGGAAAACAGTGTCTTTCTATTCTTTTAAACATCATTCTGTACAACATCATTCAAACTGCACTGATACACTGTCAGAAATGCAACACTTCCCCAGGCAGTTTGACTAAAGGATGTTAAGGAACTTGGTTTATGTAACCAGAAGAAAAAATAAATACAGTCTCCCTGCTGAAAAGAGCTGTAAGTTTCATTTCCTTCCTCGTTTGAAACACAGAAGACATTGAGTTCAGGTGAGACAGAAATAAACGTACAATAATGTTTTCCAAGGGTATAAACATATTCCTGGCTCTGTGATGATTTTTTAAGGAATGAAACCTGTTCTTTTCTACCCATTTATGTTGGCAAGTTCACAAGAAGTTAAACTGGCAGAAAATTCAGCAGCATGACATCTTGTGGTACCAGCACAATAAATATGTGTTGGCTGAATATTTGAATGCTCCAATTAAATGTACTCTGTTTTGATAATAGCTGGACCAGTTGAGCTATTTTTCATGGCTTGCAAGTGCCCAATAAAGTCTTACTTCATTTTAATACAATGATACAAATAAATCTTATTTAGACACCTATTTCACAATATTTTATGAGAATATATTACCAAGGTCCATATCACATGGTTTTAAATTGTCTTGCTTGAAGCCAAATTGAGAGATCTGAATGCAATCATTGTACCAGAATTTCATCAAAATTCAGGTATTATGCTATTTCGAGTGGTAAAGTTATAACACAGAGAAATGTAATCTGACCTAATTATTACAGGAAATCATGGCAAAGAAACAGAAAGAGAAGCGTGCCAACAAACATGTACCAGTGATCCATGCTGCCTTTGGCACAAGGGGACCCCCAAAGCCACTGGCACAGTTCCACATTTGCCATCTGCAGATGTCAGCTGCCCCTGGAAGATGATGGCTTCTCTGCATACCTACCTCCAAAACTCACACAAATGCTTTCACTGGCAGAGTTTAAACGAAACCCCTATTGTCTGGTAAACTCGGTTATTGTCACTTCCAAACTGCTAGATCCCATGTTTCAAGATTTATTTTAAGAAACCAAAGACCCACACTATGTGTAACAATACCTAGCTTAGTTCTACTCAGAATTCCAAACAAAAATGTTAGGTTTCTGACTATGCTGTCGGAACTATTCCTCCACCTGCTGAATCTATGATTTTTACTCCAGAGACTAGAGAACCCTAAAGAAACCTCTTCTCTCTGTCAATGAACTGATCTGTACTTTCCCAACATTGCATCACCATACAGTTCAAATGTCTATTATTGTGACTTACAGAAACTTCTCCTTGATTTCCTTGCTCTTTCCTGTATACTTCATACAGGCATGTTCATCAATAAATATCTATCAATATCATATATATATACATACATGTATATATTTTAAGGAAATGGAGACTGAGTAACCAATGAATTCTTCATCATTCATAGTTTTCTAAAGTATAATTTTTCACAATACAATGAACAACAGAACTGATCTCCAGTGGAATTAAATTGGTTTGAATTTTTTTAAGAATTATATATTTTATGTATAGGAGCACACTTCAGACACACCAGAAGAGGGCATTGAATCCCATTAGAGATGGTTTTAAGCCACCACGTGGTTGCTGAGAATTGAACTCAGGACCTCTGGAAGAGTAGTGAGTGCTCTTAACCACTGAGCCATCTCTCCAGCCCAAGAGTTTGGAATTTTAAGGAAGTGAAACAGTGTTTAAATGTTTTTTTAAATATTAAAAATGGTTTTTTTTGCTTCTGGCCCTGTCAATCAGCCAAAAATCCAACTTTTCTTTCATGATTAATTTGTAAAGCTAGGATGTATAGATGTATAGACCCTGAAGTTCTTCTTTTCCTCTTTTCCCTCATCTAGTTCCCAAGTCTACTCCATGTTTCTTAAGCCCTTCCCACCACCTGGGAGTATAAGCGCATCTATGCTGCTCTCTAACTTCTCTTCCTGAGTCTATCTTCATTTCTGACTCCTGCATGCTTCTATCTTTGAAACTGTCACAGGGATAATGTTTTTCTACAATCATAATACCAAGTCTCTCATTAAATCCTCTCAATGTTTCTGTGATGCCAGAAGCCATGCACATTACTGTTTGAAACTCACAGTGTTTTGTCCTACCAAGGCACAGACCAGCCATGTATGGGGAATAGTGTTCTACAAAGATTCTAGAAATTTAACGAAAAGAGTGTGTGGAATAAGTAAATTTTGTTTCAACATCATTGCTGCTAGAAAATATTTTCATGGGTTAGCTGAAAATGTATAGTGAAATTTCTTCACAGAATTGTAATTCTTAATCTGTACAAAGTAAGAAATCAACACATATTTGAAAATCACTTTATTTCTAGCTCTGTCTACTCTTAATTTTATTACTCGGATTTCACCAAATAATAGTATATTGATGATTGCTATATTTTTATTAATGTCATAGAGAATGCTTGTTGAAATTTTTATTTGTTGAACTTATAATTACAGCATTTCCCTATTGCCTTTCCTCCCTCCAAACCCTTGCACAAATACCCCTCCTTGTTGTCTTTCAAATTCATGCTCTCATTCACATTTTAATAATTGTTACATACATATATGTAAATATCTAATTATTCCTAAATCTTTTTTTTAATTTTTTTTATTAACTTGGGTATTTCTTATTTACATTTCGAGTGTTAATCCCTTTCCTGGTTTCCGGGCCAACATCTCCCTAACCCCTCCCCCTCCACTTCTTTATGAGTGTTCCCCTCCCCATTCTCCCCCCATTGCCGCCCTCCCCCCAACAATCACGTTCACTGGGGGTTCAGTCTTAGCAGGACCAAGGGCTTCCCCTTCCACTGGTCATCTTACTCTATTCCTAAATCTTTAACTGTCCTGAAAGCCTTCTCCCAGTGGACTAGCTTTCATGGTACCTAAAGCTTCCATGTAAGCTTCTAATGGAGAAAAGCAACCATCAGTCTTACCCAGCTATGATGACTATGAACCACAACAATGCATGGCAGATAAACCTAAAGGTGCCGTAGTGGCATTCATACCTGTGCAGCAACCAATATGTCTCCAATTGGAAGACCTGCATGCACAACAAGAGGGAAACCATGCTTCTACTACTGAAATCTAGCCAACTACTCAGAGATCTTGGTGTAAATTTTGAGATGGATTTAAAAGGCTGGATCTCTCTAATGTCTTGAGTCAAACTGTATCATGACAGTCTCTTTGTATATTTCTTACATTTATACATTATATTTTAAAGTAAACTCATTAGACAACCATCTTAGTCAGCTCTGGCTTCCATTAGAGATTAACATGACTGAGTAACTTAAACAGCAAGCATTTGTTTTTTGTAACTGTGGAGACATACAAGGTCAAGAAGGACAACTAGGAGGCTGCTATAGTTGTTATTCAAAGGATACAGTTATACTTGAACCTGGCAGCAGAACTCAGCATGAAGTGCTACTTGGCTGACATGTATATATAGGGTTATTGGGGCTTGCACTCAGAAAAAAAAAAGAATTTGAGACCAGCCATGGTATGACAGTGTTGGATTCACTGTAAGGAGGCTCTGAGAGGCCAATTTGCAAATCTCTGAAGGTAAAGGCTATTTTGCACTGAGAATGAAGAGTCTGGCTAGGAAAGATTCAGGCTGTGCGTGAAGCCAACATACAACAAAGGCTTTGTGTGCTGCAAATAACAGGCCATATGGATAGGGCTACCCAAGCCCACTGGAGCAGATGACACCACCAAGTGTCCCACAGGCCAGACACAGAGATGTAAGGGTTAATGTTTCCTTGCTGCATTTCAGCGTTGCTTTTGTCCAGTGTGTCCTTGCTATCCTCATGTTTTTCTTTTGGGGAGTGAGAATGTTTATTTTGTGGTATTGTATATTAGAAGTATGTAATTTGGTTTTGTTTTTACAAGTGATGAAAGCTAACAGACTGATTTATGCCTTGGAACATAGTTTGAAAAAGTTTGGGGGACTATCAAGACTGTGAGGTGTTTTGAAGTTGGACTAAATCCATTTTGTATGATGAGATGGCTGTGAGTCTGTGGAACCAGGCACAGAATGGCACAGTGTAAAGTTGAAGTGTATCCCACAGACTCGTGTTTGAACGCTTAATTCACAGATGGTAGTAATGTTTGGGGATGGAACCTTTGAGACAAGGGCTGTTGAGATGGTCACTAAAGGTGAGTCTTTGAGAACTGTAGCCCAGCTTGGCTTTCAGGCTAAGGTATGGCTGCTTCTGACTCACCAGTATATGAAAATAACAGAACACACATGTCCCTCCTCAAAGGTCTTCATGATGCGGTCACTGCTGCGACAGATTGGTAGTCCCTATAACCATGGACCAGAATGTTTCTTTCTCCTTTAAGTGGCCTCTAGCAGATATTTTGTCAGAGAAATGAGGAAAGTAGGTAATTTAATAGATTTGCAGTCTGTGTCCACCCAAGTCAATTCTTTCTATTGAGTATTTGAGGTGTGTTGGGAGGTGACAAATAATGAGAGTATGTTGATCAGGGTCCCACCATTGCATCAAAGTACGAAGATACAGGGTGATTTTTGCTCTTGTTTCAGATGTTTTAGCTCATGGTTGACTGTCTCTATTGCTTAAGGCCTGTGGCAAGGCAAAAAGTAATGTAAAAAGAACCTTGTGAGACAAAGCTGTTCTTATCAGGGCACTCTGTAAGCAGAGAATGCAGGCTAAGGATGAGATGATGCTCTACCTTTCAAAGGCATGCTGTCAGTGACCTTCTTTCTTTAATGAGGCTCCATATGCCATAGTTTTCACTGTGCCTGTTAAGTTACTCAATTATAAATGTATAAATGGATCAATACATTTGATAAAGTCAGAGCCCAGAGATGAGGGTCACTTTCCAGGACCCTTGTCTCCAAACATCCTTTGTTTTATGTACAAAGCCTTCAACACATAAGCCTCCCAGGAACACTCTATCCACAGATAATAACTGATAAGTATTTAAGAAGCTATATTGGATTCACATAAAATACCCAGCACATTGCAAATTTATGATACATAAAACACAAAGGCATAAAAGTTGGCAATGCCCCAAGAGAGGAGTCATCAAAACAACTGGCTTTGTCCCAAATTCAGAATATGTGCTGCCATTTAAATCACATAATACTTCATGGTTTATCAGCTGCTTACTGCAAATTATTTTATAGTTGGATTTATGAGAATGAAAATTTAATATTTTGTGAAAGATTATAGATTCTAAGTGGAGGAAGAAATTAATATAAATATAATATTCCAGTTCTAAAACAATAGAAACCCTGGAATATTTACTGAAGAATAGGTGACTTTTCAATGGCTATCTCACTTATAAAAATGGTGCCCTTCCCAGCCCCAGCCACAATTAGCTATCCTAGTGAGAGGTGGGGCCTCATGAGCTCCCTTATGTATGCTAAAATGGTAGTAGGGCCAGTCTTGTGCAGATCTTGGGCAGGTGAATACAGCTGCAGTGAATTCATAAGTACAATGACTGTGCCATGTCTAGTCATATAGTTTTCTCATCCCCAACCTCTGACTCCTGCATTCTTGCTGGCCTGTCCTCTGGATATTCTGTGAATCTTTGAAGGAATAATATAAATGTTCCTTTCAGGTCACAGCATCTGATTGTCACTTACACTCCAAACTTGGCCCATTTGTAAGTCTCTACATTAACTAGCACCAGCTACAAAGAAAAGTTTTGAAGTTTGAGGGCAACACTAACCTACCAGTATGATACTTTAACAGACTTACAATATATAGCATGCTTCCTTAAAACTTTTTCTATATATCCTTGATTTTTAGTTATCCCTTCCCTTTACCCTCTCATCTCCCTCTACCCCTTCCAATCCTAATCTCCCTGAAAAGTCACCCTGCCTCCCCATAGTCTCCATTCTGCTAACATATCACATGGACTCTTCTAGTTCTCTTCCCTTAAGTCCCCCCACATGCCCCCTTCCTATATTCCTGGCCTTTATAGACAATTCAAAAAAAGTACTAGCTATAGAACTTCAAGCTGGATCCACACATGAAAGAGAACATACAGCATTTGTCTGTTTGGGCCTGGATCACCTTGTTGAGTATAACTTGGTTTGTTTCATCCCTTTTCTGAAATGTCCTAATTTTACTTCTCTTTACAGCTGAATAGTATTCTGTTGTGTATATGAACCACATTTTCATTATCCATTCATCATTTGATAAACATCTAAGCTGATTCCATTTCTGGGCCATTGCGGGGGGGGGGGGAACAACACTTAACTAAATGCTTAGAATTCAAATATCAATGCCCTACCCCACCCCTACCCCCAATGTAATGCTTATTTTTAGATGAGGCCTTTGAGAGATAATCCTGGTCAGGTGAAGCCAATAGATGGTGCCTCAAGTCATGGTTAAAGTCTCTAAGAAGAGAATAAAGATGGGCAAGGTCACACATGCCTCTAATCCCACTATTCAACAAAGGACCACAAGTTTAGGGTGAGATCAAGCCCCTGTCTCTACTAGCTGAAGACATAACTGTTAAGTAGGCTTGTTCCAAGTAGGGAAAGAGCCTTCACCAGAACTCACTTTGCCAACGATTTCATCTTCGACATCCATTCTCCACGGAGAGTAATGTTTGTTGTTTAAGGTAGCTGACTTGTATTTGTTACAGCAGCCTGAGCTAAGAGTGATCGAGTAAAGAAATGGACAGGAACTATAGGGTGTGGTGTGAGGATTAGTTGATGCCTGTGACCCCAAGCAAGTGATGGTGACTCTCAGATTCCATTTCCACTGTGGCAAAGTTCCTCCAGAACCACTTGATAAAGTGTATTTAAACATCCAAGGAAGTAGACAGCATAAACAATAAGGACTCTTCAGAGAAGGGGGTAGTTTTTCCACGTACAGTCAACATTCTGATGTTCACTGTACAAAGAGCCATTTCTTCCCCATGTGGCGAAGCATAGTAACCAACTGCTTTATTCCAAAGCACATTCCCCTTGCAAAATACTCACACATCCAGATCAAATGTCCTTGTACAATGTGCTGATTTGGAGCCCTATCTTGCAGGAAAGATTAAAGCACTTGTCCTTTATCTGAGATGCTTTTGACTTCACTGGTGCACATGCTTAATCGGGCTCTGATAAGTAGCCCATCACTTCCTGAGCTACTTGGCAGTTTCATGTCAAAGAAATAAGCGATGGACATTACAGATCAAGGTAAAAGGACACTTATCAACTCCTTCTGTCCTCAGTGAGGGGTTGTAGTAAGTGTAACCTCTGCTTGACACTTTTTGCTCTTTCGTTTGTCTGAATTTTCTGTTCATTTCCTGGGACGCTATTTTCAGCTCTAGAGACTGAATGTGTAAGCATGAGGAAATAGTGCAGGAAGATAATTTCAGTGCTCACAGAGTTCCTTCTAAAGTTGTCTGTGGTTGTTTCCTGATTTTGTTTGTTTGTTATACAGAAACAAATTTCCTCAAAATTACAGCTTCCTAAAAGTGATTTTTAAAGAGTTAAAATGGCATTTATCAAGAGGTGGAAAGTGGGTGGCAAAGTTACTAAGGAGCCAGCCTCTGAGTCCTGCACAGACCAGGTATTAAATTTTGAACTAAAATATCAAGACACATATACATAAAAGAAACTTTTCATAGCTTAAGATTTGAGCTTGATATTTTCCCCAGTAATTTACTCTAGAGCTGGCTTCTAAGACCTAATATGTGAAAGACATTTGGTATCAGAGAAATTCCAACTCACTTGCATGAATATTACAAACATAAACTAGGGCCTCCTGAAAGAGAACTCTGCCAAAGACACTGTTCTGTTTCCTACTGTAAACATACAAAAATCTTAATTCTAACAGAGTGTGTGCAGAGAGGAATGTTTACATAATGATACTAGATAAGTGGCCTAAACCTAGAGCTTCACAGAGGTAAATAAAGGGATCCACAGAGAGCAACTGACCTCATATTCTGTGGAGACTACAATCAGTTGATTAAATGGTTTCAAAGCATCCTAACTTTCTGGAATGTTATCAAATCTATTGTTGATTTCTGGCTCAAGATCCACTGTCCTTCTACTCAAAAAGGTAGTGTTCTGCATGAGCATCCTGCGAAAGGGGGATGCACCAAAAATTAGGAAAGGCAAGAGAACCTACTACTTGCTTCAGAGATTCAAAAATCAGAATGAAGGTACAGGGAGAATGTCTGTTGAGAAAATAAGAAAAGAATTTTCTCTCCTCCTTCCTCACCACAAAGAAAGCTTCATCCTCTTGGGGGAGGGGGAGGAGTCATAGGACAACATGAGATGCTCCTGGGCCTACAAAACTCAGGGTGGAACTCTATCACTCTAATGAGTTTCCACTCACTTGCCTTTCACAGGGAGATCCAAAGAGATAGACACTCCTGCAATAATAGTTGCTGTTGTAGCATCTAAGAATATAAGACTCTGTTCTAGACAAATATGGGATAGCATTAACCTAAGAGGAAACATGAGCAGATGAAGGGAGAGTTTCTGGTAGCTTCAGAGAATATTCCATGGTATAGACCCAGGAATGGCCAAGCAATAATGGAGAAGGCTTTCTGATGAGACTGAGGACGAAGTCAAGGAGCAGCCTTATGTGGCTTTCCAAGATCCAGATAGGAGAGCAGAGTCAAGGTCCAGACAGAGGAGGAAAAACAAGGGTTAGCAAGCTAGCTCCTCCCCCAAATCTACTGAAGAACAGGAACAACACTAAGATCTTTGAGATACCGGTCTAGGGAAGAAAGTTGGAATTGGAGGGAGAAATGAATTATCCAAGTTTAAATTCCCATTGTTCCATAGAATAAATGGGGTTCTGAGGGTGAAGATAGAATGAAATCACTGTTTACATAACAGGAATTATAGAGTCTGAGATTTGACATTCATAGTTACCTACATAAGCTAATGTTTTCTCAGTCATCAGAAATAACTCTCATGATGAAAGAGAAAATTGTGACTTTTACTGAGACTGGAGATGTAGTATTGGACAAACGTGGGCCCTGTTCTGAGCATCCCAGGGTGTTCTCTTATTAGGTAACGTGGGCTGGACATAATTTCTTGGAACATATCCAACATCTCAGTAACTACATCCCCCACATACACTGCAATCACATCACCCCAGGACTGAACCTTTGCCAGTAGTTTCAGTGGAAGAGTTTGTCATCCCACACTGAATGCAGAGTCCTGGAGCTGCTGTGCTTGCTCTCCGCATTTCCCTCAGATCCCCATGCTCTGCATCTTCCAACAACTTCTCTAAGTCTTTGTGGGAACCTGTGCTCACTTTTGCTCTCTGGCAGCTGTGTTGCTTCTAAAGGATCATCATTCTTCTGGAGGCTGTGGTGATAGGATGGACTTTTAAACTCTTGGCAGAAAAAAATGTTGCTTCCTGCTCAAAGAGAAAGATGAAAGTGAGCCCCACACTGTGCAGAAGCACAGACACCCTGATGCTTTCTACACAGCTTGCCCTAACATCTCAGAACAGCACTGCCACGGGGCTTCCTGACCTGGACTCCATGAACTGCACCTACCTCAGCTGATGTCACACTAGCTCAAGGGAAGGCTATTTGCAAATAAATACTTGGGTAATCAACTTCATATTCTTCAATGTTCAAGCAGATCACTGCATCCCCATGGTTTTCTGCATAGTTCTAAGCCACCCTTAATAATTGAAAAACCGACATTATGCATTAAAGAATGACTGCCCCACTATCCCTTGAGAGGCATTTCCTAGAGATACAATTGGAGAGGGTGGCAGGGTGACATTGATGATTATTTGGGAGAAATGAGCATCAATATCCCTGATTACATTTTGGACTTCACTGTAAGCCCATGTTAAATAAGAGGGGTATTTCTGAGTTTAGTTTTATTTCCAAAAGTTAAAAGGGGTCCATAAAAAATCATAGTGTGGTTTCAATAATCAAGGGGACAGGGTCTGTAGTTTTGGGAAGAATCTTAGAGAAACTGTGCATACCAAATTGTTGTCCTAGAACTCTTCTTGTAGACCTCTTCTCATTTCTCCTATGTCTGCTGACCATGGGAATTTTGTGGTTTTCACTAGACAGTTTTACTTCATGTAGACATTATCCCTTTCCTCTGCCTCCTTGTTTTAAATTGCACAGTGAGTGCCTGATACATAGGAAGAGTCCAGTAAGTGTTTGGTGTTGCAACTGGATTAGAGAAAGATCTCCAAGTTTCATCTGTCTCCTTCCCAGATCCTAGTGAATAGACAGAAGTTTTCATGCAACATAAAGGTGCTTCACACAGAGCACAAACTCTCTTTAGTGAGAAAGAGCAGTGACTGGAGACGTAGTTCAGTTGGTAGAGTACTTGCATAGCATGCACAAAACCTAGGTTCAACCTCCATTTCTTCATAAGCCAGTCCCTGTAATCTCACCACTAAAGAGGCAGAGATGGGAAGATCAGAAGTACCAGGACCTTCTTGGCTACATAGTAAGTTTAAAGTCAATCAGGGTTGCATGAGCCTCTGTCTCAAAGGGATGGAGAAACAGCCCAAATAGGAGTAACATGATTTCCATAAGGACAGCAGATTTCCTAACCAATACCAATCCCTTACCAGGCTCTAACTCTCTCTCCTTAATTTGCATCTAAATTGGTTTGAAGGCCTCCAACTCCAAGCAGATGGCTATACCATGTGCTTGAAGGACTATGTAAAACCGGAGTCAGAGAAAACCAGGAAGGCAGTTGAAAAAGCTATAAGACCGAGAGAAATGTAAACAGGTTGAAAAGAATGGCTCTTACTAAACCCTTTCAGAGGCTTGAAAATGAAAGGACAGAGAAGCAGTCCTCCAGTGTAGTTTTTCCCCTACATCAGTTTTTGTGGTATAGATTATACAAACTGGGGATCATGGTGGGTGACTGGCTGGATCCTCCCCCAATATGAATAAAACCCTGAGTTTATCTCAATTCTATTCAAGTGACATTCATTAACTGAGGACACCAATGCAGCTACCCCCGTTGGAACCTCAGTGACATCATTGTCATTTAAAATGTTAACACGCTGCTTATCATGAAATGGATTTGAGGAAATTATTTTTGTTTTATAAAACATTGTATCAATTCTGGGAGTGTAACTGAGTGGTAACAGAATGTGTGAGGCCCCACCTTCAACCGCTAATACCAAAAAGCAAGCAAGCAAGCAAGAAAGAAAGAAAGAAGTGCACTAGACTATTATGTTTCTTTTTGATCTCTGAGTTTTTGATGGCTTCACAATTTCTGCACCATATCAGATTATTAAGGCTTCTATGACAAATTAGAACAAACAAGGTAGCTTTAAAACAACACAAATTCCAAACCCAGAAGTTTAAATGGCGCCAGCAGAGTCCTATCCCTTGAGAACCTCTACTTGTAAATAAGCCTGTGCATACTCTTGTTGCTGTTTCTCAGCTCATGGAATCATCACCCTGATCCATACTACCAGCTCTATACCTTCTCTCCATGTGCCCTTCAAGTTTTCCCCTTTAATGAAAATACCTGTTGCCATAATCCATAATAGTCGCATCTTTCAATTCTTGTTCACATTTGTAAGTAACTTTTACCAAATAGGTAGCGCTTATGGATGCCAGTGGTTACATTTGGGCATACATTCCTGAGGGGAACTGTTCTCCCACTATGGCTTCCTCTAAGTCTTAGCATGTGTTTCTCTTGGGTTCCATCACAGCGCTGGAGTCACAGCTGGTTCTCATAGCTGGTGTGAAAATAAGTGGATGGAAAAATGAACAACAGCAAACAACACACAAAACAAGTGTGGATGCTCCAAACCCCGATCCTACTCACGTGAGCAGTGTCTGACAAGAGGGTAACAACACCCAACATGGAAAACCTTCACATGTGCCTTGAAATTGAAGAGAAGTCACTGATATTCTGCCACTAAAAAGACATATCTTTTTGGCTTTATTATACATAATTTTACCTTTTCCTTTGACTTATTTCATTTCAACATTTACTTCAAACACACACATACAGAGAGACACACACAATCCTATTGACTCTTTGTGTGTGTTGTTAAAACCACAGCTGCATGGCTGTCATGAACTAAAATTCTTCAAGCATGATCTTCTTCCTATGATCGTGGGAAAGAGCGAGCTACTTTAAAAAACACACATATGCACACACTTCTTGAAGCCATATGGAAGTTTTATTAATGCAAATTGAACTCCATTTTCTCTCAGCTTCCCACAAAATTCTCATCAACAGAAAGAAAAAGTTTGTCCCTTAGTAGGACCTGTTAGGATAATCTGCCTGTAACTAAATGTCTTGCGTCAACTTTGGGATATGCAAATCCTTCATTACCACCATGGTGGCATCAGGGAATTCACTAAAAAAAATTAAAATAAAAACTATAGTCACTTGTTTTAAAAAATCTCCAAGTTTTTTAACAAAGTATAATTTCAGACAAATCTATATGAGAATTTTCACAATATTATACAAACTGTGTATGTTATATCAAAAAGTGTATAAATTCATGGGTTAGAGTGTTTCTCATCCTCAATATGTTTAAAACTGGGCATCATACGAGCAAATCACTTACAGATTGCTAGACAGAGTAAATAGTCTGACAGCATATGGAGACTATTTATGGACCACAGCAATTTCCACACTGCTGATCATGTGTTAGATAAACAATGTAACTGAAGTGAATTATGACTATTCCGTTATTTTCATGGTATATTACATTTAATGTTTAAATTGGGAGATTCTCTCCTAGGTGCTTTGCTATTCATTGGTTAAAAAAGAAATTGTGTTTTTTGTGGTTTGACTTTAACAGAAAACATGCTCTGCTCTTCCTCAAAGCCAACTGATATTTCTTATACAAGATTAACTATCAAAGCAGTAGGTCAGTGGCAACTTATACATGTGCAATCAAAGGTTTAAGGTATAGTGATGGAAGGAGAGGGCAAATAGAGTGTGCCAGAATGGGCAAGCATGCCAGTTATAGGAAATGAGTTTGTTTTTAATATGCATAATTTCTCCTCAGCTAAACCCCTGTTAATGAATCCTGTGCATAGAAATGATCTTGGTGAATGTTGAAAGACCCTTCAGGGCAGAGGATGAGCACCAACTACTTAAAACATCTAAATATCTCTTGGTTGCCCCTTCTGCAACTCCAGACCCACATAAGAGTGACTAATAATAACCATATCACAGAGTCAGTATTAGGTTGTCTTGAAACTGACTCTACCAAGGAAATTAGCCCATTTCTTTTTTAATTTAGCATCAGGCAAAATCTTAGGACACAGGTAGAAAGCAGCCATATTCTTTTCCAAAATACCATTATAGTCTCTAGCCTAGTTGGTAATATTATTTCCCTCTCAAACCTCTTGAGTTGAGCCTCTACTGTCTAAATTGCTATCAACACTACTGTTTTCCAAGTACCTACTAGGATAGCCCATCAAAGTTCAGCTTACAATGTTTGATTACTTTCACTGTCCAAAGTCCCTAAGTCTTCTACCTTCCTCCAAAACAAAGGTTGGGCAGGCCTGTAACAGAAATACCCAGCTCCTGGTACAAACTTCAGTCTTCCTTACTTTACTATTGCTGTGGAAAGATCACCATAACCAAGACAGCCCTTTTTTATCTAATTTGACTTATAGCTTCAGCAGGTTAGAATCTATGGTGGAAAAGTGAATAAACAACCAAGAATTCATACATCTTGACCCACAACCATGAGTCAGAGATATAGCACTGGAAATAAATTTCATGGCCAGTGACACACCTTCCCCAACAAGGCCACAACCCCCTCACCATTCTAAAACATCTCTATCCACTCAAATATATAAGCTTATGGGAGCCATTCTCATTGAGTCACCATGACACTGACTCAAAATTTCTGGTGACTTACTGTACAATGAGGCTCTAACTTCACAGCCAGCCTTTCTACTGTGTACATTAAAACTCGATCCAACACCTATCTTGTTCCTCTGCTCCTAATCTTTCTCATCCTCCTGAGATTGAATAATCCACATTTCAAGAGTGAATACAGAAGGGCAGTAAAGTGAAGTGTGGGTGACAAGCCTTACCACAGTCCCATTGTACTCAGAGCAATGAAGATGCTGTTTTTATTTGTGATGCTTCAGATAAGGTAGGAAGACACCAAAGGGCCAGCCTACAGACAAACCAGGGAGTGGGCATTATAGCACATAATGAACTATCTTAAAATCATATCCAACACTTTAAAGTAGTAGAGCTACTTATTTGCTTTTTCTAGATACACATTAGACAAAAAAATAAGATGGTCCATTTATTCACTACTTAGGGACAAAAATTTAACACAGAATGTTTGAGCAACTACAAATTTCTACTGACAAAACTGAAAACTCACACATAAATCACAACACAATCTCTCTAGTTAAAGGGCTCAAGGTTAAGACTTTCAGAGAGTCTATGAAACGGTCATTGACTGCAAGTAATAGGAGCTCAGCATCTACTGGCTGTCACATTTAACCAAGACCCTGACCAAAAAGAAAGAGAAATGGGATGATCCGGGAAATTTTTATCCCGAGGAAGACTGTGGTGAAGGAGGCCTGGGAAGCAAAGAGCAGGCAAGATGGAGAGTTCCTAGGGTATGGATAAGAGGTGGAGGGATGCTGCAGACAGACAGTGAAGGTCCCAGGATAAAAGTGCTTTGTCCTTCATGTGCATCTGATTACACTTTATATGAGTTCTATGTCACAGTAGGAGGGGGTGACATAGTTAATGTTATCACATTGTCAGGATCTAGAATTACCCGCAAGATAAACTTCTGGGAATACCTGTCAGAGACTGCCAAACTTGGAAAACTGAAGTTAGAGAGCTCACGCTAAGAGTGGGTGGCATCCTTCCCTTGCATTTGGCATTGATGCACACAGAAAGGAGAAATGAAGCAAAGCAGCGGCTTTTCTCTTTTCTTCAGGACTGTAATTTACTAGGTCAAGGTGCTTCAAGCTCCTCCCATCTTGGCTTCCTTTTCAGGATGACCTGCACACTGTAACCACAGAGGAGACCCTGCACACTGTACATACACAGGATGCCCTGCACACTGTAACTACACAGGATGCCCTGAACACTGTAACTACACAGGATGCCCTGAACACTGTAACTACACAGGATGCTGTTCACACTGTAACCACACAGGATGCCCTGAACACTGTAACTACACAGGATGCCCTGAACACTGTAACTACACAGGATGCCCTGCACACTGTACCACACAGGATGCCCTGAACACGGTAACTACACAGGATGCCCTGAACACTGTAACTACACAGGATGCCCTGAACACTGTAACTACACATGATGCCCTGTACACTGTAACTACACAGTATGCCCTGAACACGGTAACTACACAGGATGCCCTGCACACTCTACCACACAGGATGCCCTGAACGCTGTAACTACACAGGATGCTCTTCACACTGTAACTACACAGGATGCCCGGCACACTGTAACTACACAGGATGCCCTGCACACTGTAAACACACAGGATGCCCTGCACACTGTAACTACATAAGATGCTCTCCACACTGTAACTACACAGGATGCCCTGAACGCTGTAACTACACAGGATGCTCTTCACACTGTAACTACACAGGATGCCCTGCACACTGTAACTACACAGGATGCCCTGAACACTGTAACTACACAGGATGCTCTTCACACTGTAACTACACAGGATGCCGTGAACACTGTAAACACACAGGATGCCCTGCACACTGTAACTACACAGGATGCCCTGCACATTGTAACCACACAGGATGCCCTGCACACTGTAACTACACAGGATACCCTGAACACTGTAACCACACAGGATATACTGCACACTGTAACTACACAGGATGCCCTGAACGCTGTAACTACACAGGATGCTCTTCACACTGTAACTACACAGGATGCCCTGCACACTGTAACTACACAGGATGCCCTGAACACTGTAACTACACAGGATGCTGTTCACACTGTAACCACACAGGATGCCCTGAACACTGTAACTACACAGGATGCCCTGAACACTGTAACTACACAGGATGCCCTGCACACTGTACCACACAGGATGCCCTGAACACGGTAACTACACAGGATGCCCTGAACACTGTAACTACACAGGATGCCCTGAACACTGTAACTACACATGATGCCCTGTACACTGTAACTACACAGGATGCCCTGAACACTGTAACTACACATGATGCCCTGTACACTGTAACTACACAGTATGCCCTGAACACGGTAACTACACAGGATGCCCTGCACACTCTACCACACAGGATGCCCTGAACGCTGTAACTACACAGGATGCTCTTCACACTGTAACTACACAGGATGCCCGGCACACTGTAACTACACAGGATGCCCTGCACACTGTAAACACACAGGATGCCCTGCACACTGTAACTACATAAGATGCTCTCCACACTGTAACTACACAGGATGCCCTGAACGCTGTAACTACACAGGATGCTCTTCACACTGTAACTACACAGGATGCCCTGCACACTGTAACTACACAGGATGCCCTGAACACTGTAACTACACAGGATGCTCTTCACACTGTAACTACACAGGATGCCGTGAACACTGTAAACACACAGGATGCCCTGCACACTGTAACTACACAGGATGCCCTGCACATTGTAACCACACAGGATGCCCTGCACACTGTAAGTGCACAGGATGCCCTGAACACTGTAACTACACAGGATACCCTGAACACTGTAACCACACAGGATACACTGCACACTGTAACTTCACAGGATGCCCTGAACGCTATAACTACACAGGATGCTCTTCACACTGTAACTACACAGGATGCCCTGCACACTGTAACTACACAGGATGCTCTCCACACTGTAACTACACAGGATGCCCTGAACACTGTAACTACACAGGATGCCCTGAACACTGTAATCACACTGGATGCCCTGCACACTGTAACTACACAGGATGCCCTGAACACTGTAATCACACTGGATGCCCTGCACACTGTAACTACACAGGATGCCCTGAACACTGTAACTACACAGGATGCCCTGAACACTGTAATCACACTGGATGCCCTGCACACTGTAACTACACAGGATGCCTGTAGAGAGCTGCGTGGCGAAACAAAGATGGTGCCGACATCCAGCCTTGTCTGGATATAAACGACTTACTGCGCATGTGCAGGCTTGTCCCCTTGCTAGGGCTCCCTCTAGTGGTGAACAGCGGTACTGCACATGTGCGGTTTATGCACCAGGTGTCAGTTGACCGTTAATATGCTAATGAGGTGATTCATTCTCCGCCAATCCCTGGAGGACAAGTAGTGGGGTGATCCAAGCCCCACCAATCCCTGAGAGATAATTAGCATACTGTTGTCTATATAAACCGAGCGATTTTGCTGCTCGGGGTCCCTGTTCAAGAGAGCTGTAACACTAAGAAGAGCTGTAACACTAAGAAGAGCTGTAACACAGTAAAGGCTTGTTTGCAGAAGAATCCTGTTGCCGCGCGTCGTTCTTGCTGGCGGGACATTGGGCGCGAGACAGATGCCCTGAAAATTGTAACTAAACAGGATACCCTGAACACTGTAACTACACAGGATGCTCTTCACACTGTAACTACACAGGATGCCCTGCACACTCTAACCACACAGGATGCCCTGCACACTGTAACTACACAGGATGCCCTGCACACTGTAACTACACAGGATTCTCTTCAAACTGTAACTACACAGGATGCCCTGCACACTGTAACCACACAGGATGCCCTGCACACTGTAACTACACAGGATGCTCTTCACACTGTAAATACACAGGATGCTCTTCACACTGTAACTATACAGAATTTACTGCACACTGTAACCACACAGGATGCCCTGCACACTGTAACTACACAGGATACCGTGAACACTGTAACTACACAGGATGCTCTTCACACTGTAACTACACAGGATACCCTGAACGCTGTAACCACACAGGATGCCCTGCACACTGTAACTACACAGGATGCCCTGAACACTGTAACTACACAGGATGCCCTGCACACTGTAACTACACAGGATGCCCTGCACACTGTAACCACACAGGATGCCCTGAACACTGTAACCACACAGGATGCCCTGCACACTGTAACTACACAGGATGCCCTGCACACTGTAACTTCACAGGATGCCCTGAAAAGTGTAACTAAACAGGATGCCCTGCACACTGTAACTACACAGGATGCCCTGCACACTGTAACTACACAGGATGCCCTGAAAAGTGTAACTAAACAGGATGCCCTGAACACTGTAACTACACAGGATGCTCTTCACACTGTAACCACACAGGATGCCCTGCACACTGTAACTACACAGGATGCTCTGCACACTGTAACTACACAGGATGCCCTGCACACTGTAACTACACAGGATGCTCTTCACACTGTAACTACACAGGATGCCCTGCACACTGTAACTACACAGGATACCCTGAACACTGTAACCACACAGAATGCTCTTCACACTGTAACAACACAGGATGCCCTGAACACTGTAACTACACCGGATACCCTGAACACTGTAACCACACAGGATGCCCTGCACACTGTAACTTCACAGGATGCTCTTCATACTGTAACTACACAGAATTTATTGCACACTGTAACCACACAGGATGCCCTGCACACTGTAACTACACAGGATGACCTGCACACTGTAACTACAGAATTTACAGCACACTGTAACCACACAGGATGCTCTTCACAGTGTAACTACACAGAATTTACTGCACACTGTAACCACACAGGATTCCCTGCACACTGTAACTACACAGGATGCCGTGCACACTGTAACTACACAGGATCCCCTGCACACTGTAACTGCACAGCATGCTCCTCACACTGTAACTACACAGGATGCCCTGAACACTGTAACTACACAGGATGCCATGAACACTGTAACTACACAGGATACCCTGAACACTGTAACCACACAGGATGCCCTGCACACTGTAACTACACAGGATGCTCTTCACACTGTAACTATACAGAATTTACTGCACACTGTAACCACACAGGATGCCCTGCACACTGTAACTACATAGGATGCCCTGCACACTGTAATGGCACAGCATGCTCCTCACACTGTAACTACACAGATGCAGTGTTCTTCCTTCATCAAGTTGTTTTTGTCATTTTAGTGTTTTGACAATGTAATAGGAACAGTCCTAATTATGATGGTTTTTAAGACTTTAATTGGTTCTGTGTCTCTGGGTTACTTACAACCCAGCCTATTTTAGTTATCTGGGGGCTGCTATGACAAAACAGACTTGGTGGTTTATAAACAATAGAAGTTCACACAGCTCTGAAGACTGGATGAGATGAGGGCACTCCATGGTCAGGATTGGGTAAGCAACGCTTCCAGCCTGTAAACCGCCAACTTCCCACTGTGTCCTCTGTGACAGAGAGGCAGGCGAGCTCTCTGGGGCCTCTCTGTCTTAGCTTATGTGAGTTTCACAAGATGAGAGATTTCATTGACACATTTCCAAAGGGATTCTTGATCAAATGCCTCTTCCTTACCTTCCCTTTTCCCACAGGTCCTATTACACCACCAATAGTTTCCTTCTGCCTTTATGTCTTTAAATGTTTCCAGAGTTCACATATGAGAGAAAACATGACAGCTGTGTTTCCAAATTTGGCTTATGTCATCTAAAGAATGATCTCCCCTCCCATCTGTATTCCTCTAAATGGTACAGTTTTTTCCTTGTTCACAGGTGAAGATTTTCCATTATGTTTATGTGCCATGTTTTGTCTTTATTCATTCATCTGTTAGTGGCACTCAGACTAATTTGAACAGATACTACACTTGATCTTAGCCAAAAGGCCGAGAAGCGATCAGACTAATTTGAAAACCTGACTATTGTAGATACAGTAAATATTTAGAGTGCAGATATCTCTGTTATAATGCTGTGATGGTTTATATATTATCATCACATGGAATGGCACTATTAGAGGGTGTGGCCTGTTGGAGTAGGTGTGTCACTGTGGGTGTGGAACTTAAGACCCTTGACCTAGCTGCCTGGAAGTCAGTATTCTGCTATCAGCCTTCAGATGAAGATGTAGGACTCTCAGCTCTGCCTTTACCAGTCCTGCCTGGATGCTGCCATGCTTCCTGCTTTGATGATAATCGACTGACCCTCTGAACCTATAAGCCAGCCCCAATTAAATGTCCTTATAAGAGTTGTCTTGGTCATGGTGCCTGTTCACAGCAGTAAAACTCTAAGACACATGCCAACAGGATTTCTTCAGTTGTATGCCCAGGGTTTTGCAGAGCTGATTCATATGGTACCTATATTTTTTGTTTTTGGGGTTTTTTTGATCCTCCCTATTGATTTTAATAGTGGCTATACTGATTTACATTTTTTTACCCTCTGAAGCAAGGTTTTTAATGACCACTAGTATTGTTTATAAGAGCTCCATCTTGGAGGTCTAAAATTGCCTGAGCTTCTTACCTCCCATTTTCACTACTTTTGGATTTTGAATTTCAGCACATGATTGGAGGAAGTCAAGCATCATTTCCAAGAAGAGATGAAGATGATTCCCTGTACCTATCCCAGAGTCAGGTTCCTAATCAAAAGCTATGACTCAGGACTTTCCTCTATGTATATGATTTTAAGTGAATGTTACACACAACGCTATAAGAAGTGAGATGTCATTTATCAAATGGACAGCTTGTGTGATATAACATTTACTTTTTATACTTACAGGTCTGGTGGTTGGCTGATGGGGCTTTACTTTGGACTGAAGGTAGCTTGAGTTTACTTTTCTATAAATATCATGTTCTGAAAAGCAGGCTAAAGAATCAGTAGATAGTAGGGGCAAACTCTTCTAACAGTGATCTCAGAGGATATCTATGCTCCACCTGGCCACAGTAAGGCATGTGACACAGAAAAGTCCAAAGTAAATAGAAATGGAACATGGACTCCATCTATACCCTTGGGTGGGAGTTAGTGAAGAGTCACCAGCAAATACTCTGTCTTATGGCAAGAAATAAAGTTGTCACCTTCATAATGCAGTGGCTGCCATAGTGACTCAGTGCCACAGCAGTGACCAGGTATTCTAATGCCCTTCCTTATACATACACTTCCTCTGATGCTGTTTTTGGTGATTGTCTGGACCACCACTGTAAGTCATGGATCACTGGTGTCCTCCTTCTATCAGAGACAAGGTTATTCAAGTCCTCACCTAGTGTTATAAGCCACTCGATTTCAGAAACGCAAGGACCTATTCTCTGAACCTACTTCTGCTATCTATTATGCTGTCAGACACCAAAGGCAGTGTGGTACACCTGGCATATGTTCTCAATACCTTGTGTGCGTCCAGACTCAATATAAAGACTGTATCCATTCCAGCTAAGAGAAACAATTGATATTAAGACTTATTATTATTTTAATTATGTAAACTTGTATATGTCTCTATGTGGGTATATGTGAGTGCTGACTCTCAGGGAAGTCTGAAGAAGGCACCAGATTCCCGAATGCTGGAGTTGTAGGTGGTTGTGAGCTCCCTGATGTTATGTTGGTATAGAAACCCAACGTTCCTCTGCAAGACTCTTCACCAGTGAGTCTTCTCTCAGAATTAATAGTTTTAAATGCATTTGACCTTTCAATGGATCCCATAAGAAAAAAATGAGTAAAAATGTCTAGCACTATTCTGCATCTCAGGTCTTTTTTAAATGAATGTTTGTTGCAGTTTGTTGCAGTTTCCTCTCTAACCCGAATCGGCCTGTACAAAGAAAACGAAACTCAGTTAATATGAAAACAATCTAGCGTCTAGATTGGGCAGATCCACCCTACACTGTCCTATTCCTAGCTCCCAAATCCCTCATCCCTTGCACCTATTATTTTCCAGGTCTCCAGCTTCTCCTTTTCCCAGGACAACTCTCTCCTCGATTCTTTCCTTTCTCCTCTCCTGACTCCTCCCCCTCCTGACTCCTCCCCCCTCCTGACTCCTCCCCTCTCCTGACTCCTCCCCTCTCGCTCCCGACTCCTCCCTTTGCCCAAATCTCAGGCTCTTGCCTTTATTTTACAAATTCAGAGAGAACTCCAAGGCAAACCACAACAAATGTTGACGGTCCCTAAGACTGTAGAATTTAAAACTCAAGGCTATAGATTTGGTACTATGTAAAAATGTATCCATAAAGAACTACAAAGTGGGATGTGATATCAAAACATAGAAATACTTAAGTGGACAGAAGTATTAATGTTAGTAATAGAAGAGAGTCACCTGTCTCCCATAAAGGTCATTAATATATTGACATTATAAACAAACAAACAAAAGCATATGCAACTTTGCAAGTACAGCTGCAGATTTAGACAAGTTATTTGGAAATACATTGACAGATGTTTTAATCACTCTTGACTTCATAAAATAGAGAGAGAACAAAATTTAGGCCTTAAAAAGTCTTTTGGATTATCAGCCAAATGTTTATTTTATATCACATCTTCTTAGACCTAAAGAAGTATATAGATGCAAAAATAAGCCTCCTATCTGGCTGGGACTGTCACATCAAACAAGCAGTAATCAAATGTGATTTGCTTCTTAATCAGAGAGACGAAGTAAAAGTGACAGCAGAGGTGGTTCCTCATGCAAGTTTGACAGCCGCATTTCCACGATGTGGAGACACCTGTACCTCCTCCCAATCTGCCATCTGCTGGTTCTTGCGGTCTGGTTACTTACCTTCAAAGTCTTATGACATAGCACATGTGCAAAGAAAAGAAATAATGCAATTGCTGGCAAAAATGATAGACGTGGCATTTGCATCTGGTGTTAAAAATGCTCCTTAAAGAAGAGGACTTAAGTGTTTCGGACTGCAACTCAGGTGCCAACTGGTGCTGATCAGCAAGGTGATATAAAGCCTCATGCCTTGAGCTATGCCCTGAGGCTCTGAGTGGGATTTTTGGTCTGATTTTACCTTCACATACAGTCACAAGCTCTGGACTTCCTGGGGTTCCCATGCTGAGGCATGATGGATGTGAAAGAACTTGGCAAGAGAGTGGGTAGGCAGATCACCACAGCTGGATGATCGCATGTGATTATTGACACTTGCAGTGTCTCCCAGTGAGCACTTCCCTGTAAAGGCAAACTGTAAAACCCTTGCGTGAAGAAGGCCTGACATGACAACCACTTGCAGCTGACGACCATTTTTTATTTCTCAACGTGTTTCCATCTTGATCCTCCCTTTGACAGAATGGTAAGACAAAGATTCGTCTCCCTTAAGGCGGATCGTGTAGAAGCCGTGTGTCCTGGATGTTTCAGTTGAGTTGTCAATTATTTGTAAATAATTATAAATGATAAAAAGAAGGAAGAAGGGGGAAGAGGGGAGATGGGGAGAGAGAGAGAGAGAGAGAGAGAGAGAGAGAGAGAGAGAGAGAGAAAGAGAGAGAGAGAAAGAGAGAGACTCTGTTTCTCATTGTGGTGCATCTGTCCCCTATATCCCAGGGCCATTCAAAGCCAAGTAGCTTTGGTGAGGAGAGTGGGAAATACCTGACACTTAGTCAGTAAGGCCTGCTCTGAAATGTCTAGGAGTGACGACTGTCCAAGAACACGGATAGCATTCCATGGTCTGCTTCCCAATTCAGCACCAGGCCCCAAACTTCATCTATGCAGGAGGCAGTCTGATACCCACACACTTCTGACTTTAAGATGGAGTGGGTGATAAGAGTGGGGTCCAAAGCAAATTCTGATTGTTGCTGTGATGGCAAGCTGGTACAACCACTCCAGAAATCACACTAGTCAGAATGGCTAAATCAAAAACTCAGGTGACAGTAGATGCTGGCCAGGATGTGGAGAAAGAGGACCATTCCTCCATTGTTGGTTGGACTGCAAACTTGTACAACCACTGTGAAAATCAATCTAGTCCTTCCTTAGAACATTGGACATAGTACTACTTGAGAACCCAGCCATACCACTCCTGGGCATATACACAAAAGATGTTCCAACATCTAACAAAGACACATGCTCCACTATGTTCATAGCAGCCTTATTTATAATAGCCAGAAGCTGGAAAGAACCCAGATGTCTTTCAATGGAGGAATGGATACAAAAAAATGTGATACATTTACACAATGGAGAACTACTCAGTTATTAAAAACAATGACTTCATGAAATTCTTAGGCAAATTGACGGAACTAGAAAATATCATCCTGAGTGAGGTAACCCAGACACAAAAGAATATACATGGTACACACTCAATGATAAGTGATATTAGCCCAAGAGCTCGGAATACCCAAGATACACTTCACAGACAATATGAAGTTCAAGAAAAAGGAAGACCAAAATGTGGATGCTTCAGTCAGTCCTTCTTAGAAGGGAGAACAAAATACTCTTGGAAGGAAATACAGGGACAAAGAGTAGAGCAGGAACTGAAAGGCCATCCAGAGACTGCCCCACCTGGGGATCATCCCACATGCAGCCACTAAACCCAGTCACTATTGCTGATGCCAAGAAGTGCTTGCTGACAGGAGCCTTTTATAGCTCTGAGGGGCTCTGTCGGAGCCTTACAGATACAGATGGGGATGCTTGCAGCTAACCATCAGACTGAGCAAAAGAATCCCAATGTAGGAGTTAGAGAAAGGAGTAAAGGAGCTGAAGGGGTTTGCAACCCCATAGGAAGAACAATATCAACCAACAAGACCTCCCAGAGCTCCCAGGGACTAAACCACCAACCAAAGAATTGGGGGGTGGGGGTGACCAGAGGCTCCTGCCATATATGTAGCAGAGGATGGCATTGTCTGGCATCAATAGGAGGAGAAACCCTTTGTTCTGTGAAGACTAGTTTCCCCAGTATAGGAAATGCCAGGGTGTTGAGGTGGGAGTGGGTGGATGGGAGGAAGAGCATCCTCCTAGAAGCAAGGTGAGTGGGAATAGGAGAGGGGGAACTTGGAAAGGGGATAACATTTAAAATGCAAATACATAAACTATCCAATAAAAAAAATTTTTTTTAAAAAAAGAGTAAATTCTGTTGTGAGGCCTGGTGGTGCTCACCTGCAACTGGAGAACATGGAAGGATGAAGTTCAAGAATAACAAGTTTGAGGAAAATCTGTGTTACCTACCAAGATCTCAGAGGAGCAAACAAAACTGAAAACAAGAAGTAAATTCTGCCTCTAATGTTAGAATCTGAAAAGCAAAAGCTTGTCTATCTGTATCCCTAGACACAGAATTAGAAGAAATAAACACAAAGATCTCTTCCAATGTGTGCGTTTTCCATCTCTATTCCCACACATGGTAAACTCTTGAGTGGTTGGTTTCATAGAAGACTTTGTGAAACCTGCAGCCATGTGTTAAGCTTAGTCCAGCACCGGTTGCTAATGTGGACGCCTTTGATGCCTTGTGTTGGAAGTTGTGCCGGCAATTAATTCCGTGAGTGTGAACTTGGCACCATCTCCATTTAGCCCTAGGAGAAAGCTCCCAGGATCCAAATATTGCTATTTAATTTTACATAAAATACTTGCTTCTCTGACTTGAAGCAAAAGCACATTGCTTTCATTCGTGAAGCATGGACCAAATATTCTCTTCTGCCCTTGTTTCCGGTAGACTCCTAAGCACAATTCAGAAAGTGAGCAGCCCTGCTTGCTCGCCCTCTGCAGAAAGACTGTGTCAGTCAGTTTGCAGTGAGAAATGTTTTAGTAACAAGCAATTCCAAAGTCTGCTGGCCCAAAACAAACAAACGAAAAGGCAAGACAGAAAAGGAGGACAGGAAAGGAGGGTGAAGGAGGGAGAGATCAAGAGAGGGAGGGCCGTTTCCCCTTCACAGAAATTGGCAATAGCCTTGGGTCCTGCATAATGGGTCACTAAGTCAGGCTGATGACACAGCTATGTTTCAAGCTTTGCACATGTTTGGAGAGAAAAGGCCTTGTGAAAGCTATTGATCTTGGAATTAAATAGTTCAGTTCACACTTCATTGACCACCACTGGTCCTCAGGCCTCTCACTGCACAGGCACAGAGGGAAACTGAACATTTATGGATCCAGAAGAGGATCACTGAGCTTTGGAAGGCTGTTATAATGACAATCACTTTTGAATTCAGCCTCATTTAAACTTTCAGAACATGAGCAGAACACAGCTGGATTCCTTGCCGGCTCGTAACCTGAATGCCCTCTAGCCCAGTGCTCGGAAGAGTCCTTGTTTTCCTATGAAACCTCATGAGCCTACAGTTCACCATTTTCAGAGATGTTCTGCTCTTCTGAGCTCCCATCATGCTCTGCTCACAGCATTCCAGAGACTCCCTGACCTGTAGCTACAAACCCTTCCTCACTTTCTCACGGGGGCCTCAGACCCACAGGGTCGGATTCTCACAGAAACTGACCCCACTTCTTAGCACCAGTTTTCAACATTGTTGACTTCCCTTGTAGCTATAATCAAATGCCTGACAAGAAGCAATGTAACAGAGGAAGGCTTTCATCATTTTAGCTCACAAGAAGAGGTACTCTCTCTTAGAGGGATGCAGTCTGTCTTGATGAGGAGGGTATGGTACAAACTACTCGTGATCATGGTGTCTGGAAGATGTAACTAGGATGCTGTAACTCCCCAAACCTCAACATAACAGATGCAGAGAGACCAGCTCAGAAGTGGAGCCTCCCATCTGTGACCTGCTTCCCTTAGCTAAGCATTGTAAAGGTTTCGCAAAATAGCACTACCATACACCTCTATGAGGAACACCTCCCACTCAGTCACAACACCCCAACATATAGAAGCTTGAAATTATTGCATCTTTTCTCAACTATATACCAAGGCTCTACCTGACATCATTCATGAGTCACCATAGGCTGCATCCCAACACAGCTCAGAAGGTTCATCCTCATGGCTAATAATGGGTGCTGGCTTCCAGCTCCTCTCTATCAAGCAGCCTTTGGTCACTCATGGCCTAGTAGCTGGGGTCAAAGGGGAGAACGTCAAGGGCACCAGGCTGAAGCTAGGGTATATCAGGGGACTTAGAAGTCACCTACCATACACTATTGCTTTCATTGTAATCATAGTTTTACTCAGAAAATATAAGAGGGAGCAGGGATCCCATTTCTCATTTCAAAGTGCTTAAAGGCACCCTCTATACAAAGTGAATGTATGGGAGCTCTTAACATGTCCATTTATGAAAATGCATTCTATCTACATTCAAAAGCATCTTCCAATGGAATATCTCAATTCTGCCATGATTCAAGCACTGGCTACAAGGCCAACCTCATAAGCTCTTCCAATGAGACATGGTAACCTGCTTGGACTTCTTCCCTTTCAGTCCCCTCACTACTGCCTTAGGCTTCATTTCCTACTGTAAGGAGAATGAAGCTGCCTCAAATGTCAGGTGATCAAAGGTCCAGGATTCTCCTGGTCATGTGTTATTACAATTGTGCCAGCATCCAATATGCATTTACATTTGCCCTAATAATGTGCAAGGCATACATGATAATGTATGACATTTACATATATTAACATATAATGTGATGATTAAAGTAATTAGCACATTATCCTATCATTGACTCAAGCTTCCACCTTCTCTTTGTGTCAGGAACATTCGACACCCCTTCTTGTAGATATGTTGAAGCAGAGTATGCTACACTTAACTATGTCTACCTCAGTATAGAACAGGACTAATTTATATTTCCACCCACAGTGTATATCTCAGTCACCCTTCTTAGCCTACAGTTGCTTTGTTGCTGGTGGCACTGGCCATTCTGATTTTTTTTCTGTCACTCTGTAATAAGGGATAGAGACTTATACTTCGGATTTTACCACTTCTGATACCACGTGTGCAGTGGTTACTGTTACCTTCTATTTTCTCTCCTATTAGCCTCTGTCACTCCACCCCCACTCCTGCTGAACCCCATCTTCTTCACAGCAAGTCCCTCTTCTGTTTCTGTGTCTTCTTTGTTTTATTTTCATTGTAGTTGTTAAGTTAGTATTGCTTTCCTAAGCTTGGGTGAAGGATTGTTCACCAGAGTACAAGCAACTTGACAGTAGCTAAGCCACCTGTCTTCTCCAGCAAGCATCATCTACAAATAGCTACTCTGGAATGGGGAAGAGCAAAATCTGATGAGTTCTTCTTCCCTCCATGGTGAGGTGGATGAGTCCCATCTTGTTCCAATCTTGTCCACAGCTGTTATGAGTTTCTGAGTGCAATGGCCACACCATGTCCTGTAGACAGTTTCACAGCATCCCTCCTTGTCCTCCAGCTTTTTTATCCTTTCCCCAAGCTCCTCCTGGGGGTGTTCCCTGAGCCTTGCGGGAGTCATTATAGATGTCCTAACTAGAGCCAAGCACTCAGTAGTCACTTGTCCCCAGTCCTATGGCTAGTTGTCCAGTACAAAGAGAAGCTTCCATTACCTGGGCTGAGGGCAACACTAGACTTCAGGTATAAATATTACTATTTAGAAGACATTTCAACACCATGTACATCTGAAAAAAAACAACAAAATAGAGCCAATGTCCATGCTAGCCAGGGCTTTTGGCAAAGCTTTCAGTATCAGGCATGAATTGCCTTGTGTGGATCAGGACTCAAATCCAATCAGAAAACTGGGGCAAAAGAATCACATGACCATTGTACGCATAGGCATATCTTGCCTGGTAGTTTGATAGTTCAGATCATACTGATGATATCGTACTCTCCCACCAGGTTGCACAGTATCTTCTGGTGCTGAAAGATATCTAACAGGGATGAAGCTTCCAGCTCAGTTACATTTTGATTTCTCAATATCTTCTAGTGTCTTCAGCCATAAAGTCTTATTGACTAGCTATGGATGGACACCATAGCAATGTCAGTAACTCGCATTCTTTCTTTGTTTCTTGGGACCTCCATGACCAATAATACCTAGGAAGGCAGCTCACACCTGGGATTGGTGTAACTCCTTACTAGCTGATGGTTCCTGTGAGTAGCATTATCCATCCATTCCATGGTATCCCTATTCGAACATTCCTTTTAAATTATGCTCTTTAACTAGTTTACAACATAGTAGGTTTCCATATGTCTTTTTTGCATAATTAGTTTTGGCTGCTCTTCCCCATACCTTCTCTTCTTTCTTACTCTTCCACTCCTCTGTGGACCCTCAGGAGTCTGAGAAAGGAAGCAGCACTTCACTGGATACTAAGCCTGCCTGATTTTAAACTTCATAGCCTTTGGTAATGTGAGAAGTAAATTCATGTGGTTTGTAAGTCACATCATCTATAAGATCTAATACAGCAGCTGGAATGAACTTACACACTCTGTCTTCAGAGGTAGTTGAACTGGTGAACTTTATGAGAGTCCCCCTGTGCTGGTTGGATGACCATATTGAGAATGGGAGTTAGGAAGAGCACCTGGGCAAGCTAGGATGGTCACTTGGAGGTAGAGTACCTACCTCCTAGCACGAATGAGCATCTGGATTCATTTCCCAACAAATCTCCCCCCAAAACGGACACAAAAAATATTACCAGGCATAGTGCACACCTGTGATCCCATCACTTAAAAGGCAGATTTAAGAGGATTGAGGTTTTTCAGGAAACCTTTGGATACATAGCAATTTTGATGCCAGCCTGGACCACAGTAGACCATGTTCAAAGTGAGACAATAAAAACAGACAAATAAAAAGAATAAGCCTGATAATAGGATCATAGATTCACAGGTCTGAACAAAGGCCATTTGTTTTCCTTAATAATCCCTTCTCAATAGATTGCATTTGACCAAATGCAAGAGTACTAAAAATGGTTAACCTTTTGCCCACATTTAGAATTGTCCTTAGGGAGAAGATTTAAACGGTCAGAGTTGGTACCTCTCCTATAGTAGCAGATCACAGTACTCATAAACCTTCAGAGAATATCTTATTCTCACACACATGCACATTCTGCGTGTCTACTTTTGTGACTGTGTTGATCATCAGTAAAGCATGTGCTCAGAGTTTGTTTCCCCTTTTGGTGACTACACAACATGCAGAAATCCATTCCCTTCTTGCAACCATAATGACTCATTCATTTGCCTGGTGGAGACCTAAGGCAAGAACTACCATGTCACTGGGCATCGGACTTTTCAGTAAGTACAAATTGAAGTCCCCCCTCTGTGGGAGTGGAAATCTGCTCACTTGGGGAACAAGAGTAAGGTTGAGATGTGTCCAAAGCCCAAAAATCTCATCCTGAGATGGGCAGGAGTAGGACTGTCTTCCTCCTTGCTCTGAGTCTGCATATCGCAGCTCATACAGTCCCATGTCTCTGCCATCATTAAGGTAGACATGTAGTCTCATGGCCAAAATACAGATTTAAATTCTTCTCTCCCTGTAAGGACTTATCCAGCCAGCACCTAGAATCTCTCTTCATGCAAATGAAGCATTTCTAGTACCTGAGCCTCATCCAATAATGTACTCTCACCTCCAAAACCCCTCTCCCCAAGATTTATATAGCCCTTATTACCCCAATTAAAGAAAGCTGTTTCACTGAGAACCCAGGGAAGGCTATTTTTCCCTGGAATTTACTGCCCACAAAGGTTCTGTGGAACTGGCCCACCTGGAGAGCAGAACCTGGCCACACCTTTCCTCTTTTGTTATCACTCTCTAACCACCTAGACTAAAGAATGCACCAGCTCACATGAGTTTAAGGGTTTTTGAGGTTTGCCTCTTCAACTACTTCCACAGTATGTTGAAGTATTTAGTCACCTGTTTTTTAATTGTGTCTAGACATGTATATATGATGATTGCATTCCATGTGTGCACTTGGGGACAGTGATATGCATGCAGGTATGTAACATGCAAGCAGAGGTCAAAGGTCAATTCCAGGTGTTTTGCTCTATCACTGTTCACCCTCATTTTTTACAAACATTGTCTCTCTCTCTGAACCAAAAGCTTATCCATCTGGCAAGATCAACTTATCAGTCATCCCCAGTGAAACTCCTTCCTCCGCTTCTCCAGGTCTAAGATTTCAGAGGTGCACAACCATAGCCATCTTTTTACTTGGTTACTAGGGACTGAAATTCATTTCCATTTTGCTTGGGTAGTTAGCACTTTATGGACTCAGTCATCTCCCCATCCCTACAAAACTTTTCACAAGCTCATACTGAAAGAGCACTGAGAAAGTGTCACCAAAATGGGGGTAAAGGATTATTTCGATATAAAACACTCAAATCTTTCTCATGTATTTCCTAAGCTGATCTGATTAGTTCGAGAGAATAACTGCAAAGCCATGCCAGAACAGAACAGGTTTCTACTTGGTCTAGTTGGAAAGAGAGAGAAAACTACATACAGCTGTTCCAGGCCTGGGAAATGCTGTGCAGACCTGACAGCAGCTGCCTGCATGCCAAACACTTCCAGCAACTTCTAATTAAATCCAGCACGGGAGAAACTGTATGATCCTATATCATGTGAGTTCTGTCTGTGTAAGGGATGCTTGTTTCTCCCCCTTTGAAAATTTCTCTAGCAAATATATTTAGATATTTTCAATCTAAAAGAGCTGAGTTATCCAGACCCAAACCTGTGCTTTGGACCTGAGGTTAGAACCCCCCTAGGAGCTGGAAAGTGTCAAGGAGGATGGTCCCCAGTGTAGGGGGTGCAGAGCAAGAACTTTTGTGTTCCTGCGACTTTGCTATGCTGTCTCTACCTCAAGAAATTAAACATGTGCACATTTGTACTTTTTCAAGTTTGTTTCACGACACTTCACTAATGATCCTAAATTAACCATAATAACATGCTGGCATAACACATCATCAGCATGCTCAGGCATGTTTTCTGTTTATGATTTAACACACCCACATGAAGACAGAAAGCAGAGATTCTTATCCTCGCCTCATGTATGAAGAGCCTCAACACCTGATGCCTGAGGTATGCTTGGTCACATACCTATCAGCTTTTAGGTAAAACTTGGAATCAGACTTAACAGCCGGAAGACCACTGCTGCTTCCCATTCAAGCCACTCCCTCCTGTCTCTAGTGAGATGCACGAATCAGGCTCTTCCTACACCCACATGGGCCACTTTACCCACGAGCAGGCATTTGCTCTGCAGGAAACCTACTCATATATTTAAGTACCTTTATGTGACTCAACCCTTTCTAGCCCTACAAAAATGTTGGTAACTGATGTCGCTCGAAATGAGACTAGCTCATTGTACTCAAGACAAAGCTCACAGCACATTGTTAATGAGTGCTGGGGAGCTGTAAAATTTCACTCTTCTTGTCTAAATTGTACAAGAAGCTCATCTCTCTGGTACAAGTATGCAGGTGCCAGGAATCAATCCACAGTGTACATTTGCAAAAGCCCTCAGGCCAAATCCCAAAAATAGGAAGAAAAAGTCTGGCTATGAGCACGATTTTTATTAAGGTAAACAGAGTGACAATCACACCCACTGGCCAAGTTGTTCTGAGTACCAATGCTCATTTCCATATGATCCCACATTCCCAGACTATTGGTAAGTGTGCAAGGGGCTGTGAACACTTGTGTTCCATTATGAATGAAATCAACAAACATGAAAATTATGTAACAGGACCAAACTCTATGGAAGCACTTGACGGGCATTTTATTTTAGTGTTTGGGGAATTTCATATTCCAGATAATGAATGCTGGCTTTGCCACAGATAAACACATGAATCAGTGACCAAGGAAAGTGAGAGAATTGAGAGATTTGCGATGTACATTCCAGGGACCTGAACCACTCCTGTTAGAGATCATTAACTGCTAAGCTGTGAAATGGCACACGTCACTTACATGCATGTGACCTCAGGCAGTTGCAGAATCCCAAACACACTAATGATCAGGAAGAGTAGATCTTTCAGTATTTCTGTGAAAAGATACAAGAGGGGGAGAAACGTGGACTGTTCTGAGCATTCAAGTTTTCTCTCTAAACAGGTCATTGCAGAAGCGCCAAACACGGCTCAACAGAGATAGCAGTGTAAGGAAAGGAACTTTATAACCCTGTTAACAAGGAGGTTTACTAAACTCAAACAGCTTTCTCTCTTGAAGAGTCACTTGAGAGTCTGAGGCCTCCACTCACAAAGATTAAGAGGGGAAAGAGAGACTAGTGCGAGATGTTCTGAGACCAAATTATAGTATCAGTATCGTAGACCAGTAAATGCTTTTCTTCCAACATCCTCAAATATATGACTATAATATTCCTGAAGGACCCGATTTACTCAAATTTCAAGGGTGGAACACATAAAAGGAAACACATTGTTAAAGCTGGCCGTGGTGGTGCGTGCCTTCCATCCCAGCATTGAGGCATCTCTGATGAGATGAGCACACCTTGGAATCATGATTATATCGGAACTCTGGGTCTCCCACATGAAGCTGTTAAATAATGTCAAAAAAAATAAGGTAAGAAACGCTCTCCCTTCTACCATTATCCATTCTGTCTCTCCCTCTCTGTCTCCTTCTGCTTCTTACCCCCTCCTCTCTGTGTGTATGGGTGTAAAACAGGAAGAGTGGGTTCACTCATAGTTTTTCCTAGGCAGTCATTTTTCTTTAACAGCTCATCTCAGAGTTGGTACACATACAAACCAAAAAGACTATGATACAGCCTAATTTTTCTTAAACCATGGTCAATTTTTTAGGATTATTTTGTATGTGGGGTCTCTCTTTCTCTCTCTCTCTCTCTCTCTCGCTCTCTCGCTCTCTCGCTCTCTCACTCTCTCGCTCTCTCGCTCTCTCTCTCTCCATATGTGAATGTGGAGGCTATAAGCTGTCTCATAACCTCTTTACTCTATCTCCACAATAGACTTTGAGACATGGTCTTTCACCAAATGTGTGTGTACTGGCTGGTTTGGTGTGTCAACTTGACACAAACTGGAGTTATCACAGAGAAAGGAACCTCCCTTGAGGAAATGCCTCCTGAACTTGCTTCTTGGTCCTAATGTTTTGTGCAGGAATACAAGCCCTGACCAGGACAGTGGCGCTCTCAGATTTGGCTAGATTGGATGGCTAACAAGCTTCAGAATCCACCTCTTTCAATTTCCCTAACATCGTGATTAAAGTGACTCCTGTGCCTACATTTTTTAATTCGTTATTTTTCCTTTTTGTATTGGTTTTATGTCTGCAATGACCAGAAGACAACACTGGATCCACTGAAACCACAGTTAGAGAATTGTGAGCTACCATGTAGGTGCTGGAACTCAAATTCTGGGTCCTTTGAAAGAACACCAAGTGCTCCTAATCACTGAGCCATTCCTCCATCCCTAGAACATGGCTTTCTACCTGAACTCTGCGGATCCAACTGAGGTTCTCAGTTGTTCAGGAAAGAGCTCTATGGACTAAGCCATCTCTGCAATTCCACAGAGTCCATTTCTGTTGTATCCCCTTAGAGTTTACATATTGAATACTCCATAGACATTAAAAGCATGGCTTTAAAAGACACATTTTATTTCAAAGTTCAAAAAATTCAAGCTGCCCTCATCATTTTCAGAATGTAAGAAACCAAAGTATTTTATTTTCTTTTTGTTTTGATCTTTGCTTGCAGAAGGCATGAATACCCTTAGATATCTATATCAAGGGTGGGAGGGTGCATTGTGAATGGTGTCATCCCTGGGCTAGTAGTCTTAGGTTCTGTAAGAAAGCAACCTGAGCAAGCCAGGGGGGAGCTATGTTATTCCCACTTCTACAATGAGAAACTGAACCCCAAAGTAATTCTACAAAGTTGAAAACATATCTAAAGTGACTCATAGTGCTGGAGAGATAGATCAGTAGTTAAGAGAATTGTTACTTTTCTAGAGAACCCACATTCAGTTCCTAAAACCTTCAGATCACAACCATCTGCAACTCCAGTTCTAGGTGAATAGAAGCTGTCTTCTGGTCTCTGCAGGCATTGCATGCCTGTGGTGAACAGACATACATGTAGGCAAAACACACAACACAGAATAGAATAGAATAGAATAGAATAGAATAGAATAGAATAGAATAGAATAGAATAGATTTTAAAGCATTTTAAAATCTACATTTAATGCTGATTTTCCTAGTCATGTATGTTAGTCTGTTTGTGGTTTAACTGCTCCACTTTTACACTTTGAGAACATATTATTACTTTTATGGCACAGAGTATACCTGCCAGTACTCAACAGATTTGCTCATGTGTTTTCTATATGTATTTCACTTCTCTGTGGGAAAACACTGTATGTGAAGCCAATACAAAGAAAAATTTGAGGCTCTTATTTTGTTGTTGTTCTTTAGTCCATATCATGTTGGCACAGAGAGTATCCAATTCTG
Source organism: Rattus norvegicus (assembly GCF_021556685.1). Taxonomy (NCBI): domain Eukaryota; kingdom Metazoa; phylum Chordata; class Mammalia; order Rodentia; family Muridae; genus Rattus; species Rattus norvegicus. The sequence continues at coordinate 79,533,933 of NC_141535.1, forward strand.
CAATATTATAAATGTTTCATATTCTGTGGTCTATATAAGCCTGTTAAGAGATGATTTTCTGCCAATACTTGAGGTCTGTACTTTTCGTTAAAAGTAAAGCCCATTCTGTGTGTAGACAAAGCAGTGTATCATTAGGAACTTTTAATTTGGCACAGACAGCATGGAAATGGCCAATAAAGGAGTAGTTGTATTTATTCCATCACTTTCCAAAGTGCACAATGTCTGTTTTGGCTCACAAAATTAAACATTGGGAAGAGTTCAGTTAGGTCATTCAACTAACCCTCATGTGTCTCACATACTTTAAAGATGATTGCATATTTTAGAGAAACAGACTTAGGGCTTTCATTCATCAGAAAGGAAGTGACATCCAAATTTCTTATTACATTTCTGTTTTCATAATTGTTCAATCTGATTTACAATATATTAAGAGTTATCACCAGTGCAGGGAAGCATTTTCGAAGACTTTTGTGTAGAACACTTAATACCACCAGAAAGAGGTTCCACGATCAAAATATGGGGAGTGCTCGAACAAACTAAATTGAACACATTTCTTTTATTGGTGGATTTCTCACAAAGCCCTTAATAAACTCTCTTTGGTAAGACACTCACCGATGCATGACCTCAAAATGCTGCATTTCCTCAACTTACTTGATTATTCAAACTTCTTGGCAGACCTCCTCAACATCTTGAGTCAGACCGGTGTTCTATAGAACAATGTCTAAGAAAACTGTAGAGAAGATTTAAACTCCCTCTTGTCGTCCCTGGAGATACAACATTCTTGTATGCACACAGGTGAGTGAATTTCGCAGCCAAGTGGAAAACCAACAGGCCCAACTACTTGAAGTAGAGGAAACTTGTGGAGAGTAACTGAAACTTATCAATTAATTCCCAAGATGCTTCAGTGCTATGTATTAAAGCGTCTAGTGGGGGCTTGAAGAGATGACTCCGAACTACAAGTTCTTACTACTCTGGCGGAGGGCCCAAGTTCAGTTCCCAGGCCCACATATGGCTCCTAATTGTCTGTATCTCCAGTTCGAGAGTTTCTGACACCCTCTTCTGGCCTCTTCCAACACACATGCACACACTGCACTTGCATGTATTTACACAAAATAAACACATGAAACAAAGAGCAAACAAATAAAATCTAACAAAGGTACCTAATAAAATCTAACTGAGGCATAACCCAAAGTTTAGAAAAAAGGAAGAAAATATTTCTATGCATCACATCTTATATCTATTCATTCTATAGATAACCAAGGAGGCCTCTTCACAGAAGATGCGCTGGACGTTTGGAGGCCCCTAGTGGGGCCATCCATGCATTCTTTGTATCTTTGTTCCTAACAATGCATATAAATTATCCCACAAAAGAGAGGAAACTAATTACCTACAAAGACAAAAATCTGCTAAAACTGAATGTTTCTTACTAAAGATTTACACATAGATTTCAGTATACAGAGGATTAAGTGTTTCCTTCCGAAATCTTTTTTAATACACACATGGTACTCACTAAGTCATGGGCTGCAGTTGAAGCCAAAAATGACATTCTTTATCTCAAGTTTCTGTGAAGTTTACAAAACAACTTTTTGCAGGTTTTCTCCAGACACAGTCTATCCAAGAAGCCACAAAGCTATTTTGTTTAGGAAATGCCACAATATTCCTGCCACACCGTGAAGGAACTGCCTTCCTATGCTATCTCTAAGCAGAGTCATACATTCTCCAAACAAAACATGAGCTAATCTAAGAATGTGTCTTTCAATATGTAAACTTTCCATTATTTCCATACTTTCCAGGTCATACACTGGGCCAAAGAGATTACAACATGGAGGAAATAAAATGGAGGAAGCAAACATTTTGTAACATAGAAGATCAGCATCCTTTTCATCAGGAAAGGATGGAGAAGTGGAACAAGAAGTTGGATTCGATTTTCTTTTTTTCCATGAGAAGTCAAGTTTCATTTGTTGAGACTCCCCTTGAGGCTTTGGACCAAGGAAACAGAAGGGAAGCAAAAAGAAAAAAAAAAAGAATGGTGATAGTAGAGGAGGACACAACATGTGTTGGAATGTCTAGGGTGTGAGCATTTTTAAGGATATCCAGACATGCAGGTGTCTGACCAAGAAGGAAACTGGACTGGAAACACCCTATAGAGTCTGAAGGATATCCTGCCCTGTTGTCTTCACATAGAACAAAAAATAAGACAGACAGAATGCCATCTTACTTTTGTTTTTTAATTATGTTATTATGTGCATGTGTGGGTATACAGGGGCACACATACATGTAAGGCACACCTGTGGAGGTAAGAGGAGAGCCTGAGGAAGGTTACTCTCTCCTTCTACCACATGGGTCCCAGGAATAAAACTCAAGTCATCAGCTTTAATAATAGGAGCCTTTACCCACCCAGCCATCTTGCTAGCCCATCTTCTGCTAATCTTTAACAGGCATCCCTGTGCATTTGCCTTCCTGATTCAGTGAGTGAGACTATCTGGATCAACCTGCTGCCATATCTGCTACCACTTCGTGCATGGTATTTTTTTTACCACCTCCACAACTACAGGCTCTCTTTTTCATGGAAGCGATTGAAATTGGTAGTGCATAGACCAAGTCTGGCACACAGATGGGTTTTTGCTGGGTTTGGTTTATGCTTTCCCCCATGTGAACCAATGAAAATCAGTATGCCTCCCATAAAATCCAAGCTTCTGGCTCCTTTTGAAGAACTGAAACATCTCACCACCCTGTCCTCAATAGTCAACATGGTCCAAGCAGCTGGCTTTGAGGAGACTGAGCATTTCAATCCTGGATAAGTTCCATTAGTTACATAAGAACTGCAGATGTACTAGATGCAGACCAGCCTCATCCGTGGCAACCACCTGCCTCCCTTTATGTAGGCAGGAACTACCCGTGTGAGGGCACATTGAGACTGCATGTAGAGATGTCCTGCGGTGAAGCCCTTGTCCCAGCTGACATACATGCGCTTCTAAATGTACTCAGCTGCAGATGCTCTGGCAATCATCTCCCTGATGTTCTCCCAGACCTCAGTCCAGCAAGAATATCATCTTTCCTCTTTCCCCAGCATTTGTTTCTTGCTTGAGTCTCTGCTCTCCACAAGGAAAACAATGTTTACCGTCTTAAAAGGAAAACAGAGCACTGGCACCGTGTTCCTTTTCTCTCTACAGCACAAACATTCCTTGATGAATAATTGCACACTGCTCTCCCCAACTCACTAGCAAGCCACATTTCAAACCACTGTAATCTGGGCCCGGCAGACCTTGGAAACTACTTCCACTAAAGTCACCAATGGACTCTCACTTTCCCAACTCACAGGCAGCTTTTATTCCTATGCTAAACCATCTGCGTCATCTGGCATGGAGGACGGCTGTCTTCTATTTTGAAATTCTTTCCTATATTCTAAGGCAGGACTGTGTTTATTCACATCTTGCAACTCTCTTTTCCAATATCATTGAAACGTTAAAACATTTTCTAAATAACAGTCTAACAAATGCTTTCTAGATGTAAACTCTGTACCTCTGATTCCTTCAATATTGTGTTATAAAACCCAATAAAAATCACCCTGCTTTCAAATGATACAGTATCTCCATTGACCTGATATAGTAAGATATCAGGGGCTTTATGCTTGAGAAAGATTTATTTAGCTCATGAGTCTATTACTACTGACAGGGTGTCTAAGCACATGACACCAGCCAAGTTGGCTAACGATGCACCTTGATGGAGAAGTAGGAAAATACCCAGCTTTGTATGCATCCAATATACTGCTCAGTCCCAGCTCATAGCAAACTGATCTCAAGGAAAGTGACTGATCCCACAGCATTACTAATCCCCTTCTGATTCCCTGATATTCACATTTTTCTCACTGATCCTTCATCTCTGCAAAGTTCCACTCACCACACCATACTGAGGGCCATGCCTCTGCCACATGCATCTTTAGAGAATAAGTCACATCCAAAGCATAGCAGTGTCCTTAAAGTAGCTGGTTATGCGGGCCACTCACATTTTGAGGCAGAGGAGAGATTCCAATCCTGGTCACCTCTAAAGCATGAACCCTGGCATTAAGTACTTCCCTATCTCAAGTGTGTTGATTGCTGGATAGAATTGGTGTTTTCTAATTTTCCCTGTGGAATCTTAACAAATCTTCTCATCAATCACCTTTGTGGTGATGTAAGCCTAATTAATTATATTCCTGGGCTTTTCCTTCCAATAACCAAATTCACACCTTATACTTTATGTTCTATATTTAACTTTATTTTGAGTTTTATAGTGTCATTCAGTCTACATAAGTATAAAATTATTTTTGTGGGTCAAAAATTCCATTGGAATAACTCTTAGATTCCTATAGTCTCATCTCAGTGACTGCCCCATCAGTGTTTAATGACTGGCGGGACATTGCCTGAATAAGAAGACACCCACTGCCTCTGTGAACATCTCAACTTAGATCGACACCATCCTTCTCCCTCATCTATATCTCAAGCTCACTTACTTTCGAGCTTCTCTCTTGCTCACTTACCCCATTCTGCCTGTATCCTAAATTCTCTGTCTAAGAAAATAGTAATATCATCCAGTGAATCATGTTAAGCCTATAATTTAAGTATCAATTGCTTCCCTATCTCTTTGCCAATCTAGTTAATTAATCTTAAGTCCATCACATCGTCTGATAATCATGCTATCATTCCCCATCCCCTAGATAACCATAGTGTCAGCCTTCACCATTCCATGTTAGCCAGTTTCTAGCTCACTGGCTGCATGTCTCTTCCAGTTCATTTCTCACAATACTATTGAATATACACCTTTTAAAATCATTTCCTTAATTTTGAGATTATATTTACATATTGTCCTCTTCCCTTCCCTCTTAACACACACACACACACACACACACACACACACACACACACACACATTAAACATGTTCCATCTGTATAATGTTACTTTTAAGTATGATTTCAGGGCTGACTCTTTGATATTAGATTACCCATCAGTGTGTTCATTCCTGGGGAGACTGTTTCTCCAGCTTTCTGCTTATGTGGCATGGGATTTCCCCTGTCTAATTGGGCATGTCTATTGTCGTGTCCTTGTTTATGTAGCCATGCTGGTGAGACTTTAGGATTATATCTTCTGGTATTATTAAGAGACACAGTCTCGTAGCTAACTCCTTGATCCCCTGGTTCTAACACCCTGTCTGTCCTCTCTTTCACAATGATTCCTGAGCCTTAGGTCCAGGACAAGAGGACAATCATCCCTGGTACTGGAAATTTAGATGCCTTCTAAGTGCAAGTGTAATTATGGATATTGGAAAACCTACAACTATCACTTTATTATACAAGCAATTCTTTTAGCAATAAAAGACCATTAAAAAACCTACAACCAATAAAAATGAAAAATTGTAGAGCTCAGTCCCAAAGTATCAGAACATGCACTCTTTTCTTTTTTTCCCCTTGCTCAAGTTTCAAGGTGAATTTTTAGTATGCAGTAAAATGAATCTTCTTGACCATGCATATAAACCTCTTGGTGACTTAGTCTTTCTTTCCTTACTTAGCAGGAAAAGGTACCTAATACCAAACCTGAGAGTCTATGTTTGATTTTAGGAACACACATGGTGGAAAGCATGAAATGATACCCACAAGTTATCCTCTGACTATCAAGGACGTCCCAATCTGGAGCGGGTTGAAACACGACACAGAGTCGGACTCAGGTGTAACTTCAAAGGACTGATGGTCTCCAGACATTCTAGTTCTCTAACTAAATATTAAATGCATGCTAATAAATTCTAAAAAGTCCTAAAAACTATCTTACTCATCCTGAGTGTTAAAAGCTGCTGGTTTAGGCAATTAACGCCTATAGCCTAAAGGTGGGGAATTAAGTAATGCAAACTTTGTTCTATCTCAGCAAGAACTGAACTGTGGCTCTAATTCCCAGCCTAGTAGTTGAAGTTGCAGGATGTAACGGGGACACATTGAAAGTGATTTGAACCTTTATTTCTAAGTTATAAAAAAATTTCCTATGTAAGTTCTCCAAAAAGGGGGTGAAAGGGCCCATAAGAAAATGGGAATAAGACACCTCTTCTCTCTTTGTCCTCACCACTTATACATCTTTCAAAATACATGATCACAGGGTAAAAGGTTCACCATGAGTTTACACATAAATTGTTATATATATTTAATAATACCGGGAAAGTCATATTAATAGCAGGAATCTTTCCTAAAATGAAATCTCCTTGGCCTTGCCTAGAGAAGCAAATTCATCATTAACTGTGCAGTCCAGTGTGGAACCAGCTCTGGAAGATCACCTACTACTTTTTAGCTTCTCCTTATTGGCTCCTAGTATCTGACCAACACACACACACACACACACACACACACACACACAAACACACACACACTTGCACACGCATGCACACACACATGCATGGACATAAAATAATTTCAAATCCACTAAAAAAAACATAAGAATATCTTAATAGGATCTCCAACATGGAGATAATCCTGTGCCACAGCTCTCCATACCCAAATCCCACCCAGAGGGAGCTGGTCTCCAGGGAGTGCTGACTCACAAGTGAGACCAACACTATTGCTCTAATAGCTAGCCCAAAAGAGATCCACCAGGAGCCTACAGAGCACAGGAACCATGGAGCACTGGGGACAGGATACTTTTGGTTTGCATCTGCAACCTGTGCCACAGCTCTCCATACCCAAATTCCACCCTGAGAGAACTAATTTCCCAGAAGTGCTGACAAACCTTAGATCACAACTCTCTGCACTTCATTACTGCCCAGAGAGAGCTGTTCCCCAAGGAGTACTGACACATCAAAAAGCACAGGCTCACAGGTGCCCACAGGAGACAGAGACAGCAAGACCAACTAACACCAGAGATGAACAGATGACAAAAGGCTACTTGGCATCATCAGAACCCAGATCTCCTACCACAGCAATGCCTGGATACCCCAACAGACTGGAAAAGCAAGATTTGGATTGAAAATCACATCTCATGATGATGATAGAGGACTTTAAGAGGACATAAATAACTCCCTTAAAAAATACAGGACAACACAGGTAAACAAGTAGAAGCACTTAAAGAGAGAACACATAAATTACTTACAGAATAAGAGGAAAAGGCAACCAAACAGGTGAAGGAATTGAAAAAAATCATTAAGGATCTAAAAATGAAAATAGAAACAATAAAGAAATCACAAAAGGAGATAACCATGAAGATAGAAAACCTAGGAAAGACATCAGGAGTCATAGATGCAAGCATCACCAACAAAACATACAAGATAATAGAGAGAATCTCATTAGTAGAAGATGCCATAAAAAAAAGCATTGACACAACATCAAAGAAAATGCAAAATTCAAGATGCTCCTAACCAAAACATGCAAGACACAATGAGAAGATCAAACCTAAGGATAATAGGTATAGGAGAGATGAAAGATTCCCAACTCAAAGGACTAGTAAATACCGTCAACAAAATTATAGAAAAAACTTCCCTAATCTAAAGAAAGAGATGCCCTTAAACATACAAGAAGCCTAGGGAACCCCCCAAATAGATTGGACCAGAGTAGAAATTCTTCTTATAACATAATAATCAAAACAACAAATGCACAAAACAAAGAAAGAATATTAAAAGAGCAAAGGGGAAAAGATAAGTAACATATAAAGGAAGACCTATCAGAATTACACCAGATTTCTCAACAGAGACAACAAAAGCCAGAAGATCCTGGGCAGACGTCATACAGACCCTAAGAGAATGCAAATGCCAGCCCAGGAAAAGTCTCAATTACCATAGATGGAGAAACTAAGATATTCTATGACAAAACCAAATTTACACAATATTTTTCCACAATTCCAGTCCTACAAAGGATAATAGATGGAAAACTCCAACACAAGAAGGGAAACTACAAGCTACACAAAGCAAGAAAGTAATATTCTTGCAACAAACCTAAAAGATAGCCACACAAATATACTTCTACCTCTAACAACAAAAATAACAAGAAGCAACAATCACTTTTCCTTAATATTTCTTAACATCAATGGACTCAATTCCCCAACAAAAAGACATAGACTAAATGACTAGATATGTGAATAGGACCCAGAATTTTACTGCACACAGGAAACACACATCAGTGACTAAGACAGACAGTACCTTAGAGTATAGAATGAAAAAATATTGTCCAAGCGAATGGTCCCAAGAAACAAGGAGGAGTAGCCATTCTAATACCAAATAAAATTGACTTTCAACCAAAGGTCCTCAGAAATATAAGTAAGGACACTTCATACCAATCAAAAAAATACCAAGATGAGTTCTCAATTCTGAACATCTATGCTCCAAATGAAAGGGCAGCCACATTCATAAAAGAAACTTTACTAGAGCTCAAAGCAGACATTGCACCTCACACAATAATAGGAAGACACTTCAACACAGCACTTTCATCAACGGACAGATCATGGAAACAGAAACTAAACAGAGACATAGTGAAACTACTAGAAGTTATGAACCAAATGGATTTAATAAATATCTATAAAACATTCCATCTTAAAACAAAAGAATATACCTTCTTCTTACCATCTCATGGCACCTTCTCTGAAATTGAACATATAATCTGTCACAAAACAGGCCTCAACAGATACAAGAAGATTGAAATAATCCCATGCATCCTATCAGATCACCATAGACTAAAGCTGGTCTTTGATAACAACAAAAACAACAGAAAGCCCATACAAATGGAGGCTGAACAACTCTCTCCTTAATGATCACTTAGTTGGGAAAGAAATAAAGAAATTAAAGACATTTCAGAATTAAATGGAAATGAAGGCACAACATTCTCAAACCTATAAGACAAAATAAAAGCAGTGCTAAGAAGAACGCATAGGGGGTTGGGGATTTAGCTCAGTGGTAGAGCACTTGCCTAGCAACCGCAAGGCCCTGGGTTCGGTTCCCAGCTCCGAAAAAAAAGAAAAAAAAAAAAGAAGAACGCATAGCTCTGAGTGCCTCCAAAAAGAAACTGGAGAGAGCATACAATAGCTTAATAGCACATTTGAAAGCTCTAGAACAAAAAGAAGCAAATACACCCAAGAGGAGTAGATGGCAGGAAATAATCAAATTCAGGGTTGAAAACAACCAAGAGGAAACGAAAAGAACTATACAAAGAATCAACAAAACCAGGAGCTGGTACTGTGGGAAAATAAAAAAAGATATATAAAACCTTATTACTAGCCAGACTAATCAGAGGGCACGGGTAGAGTATCCAAATTAACAAAATCAGAAATGAAAAGGGAAACATAACAATAGAAATTGAAGAAATTGAAAAATTATGAGAACCTTCTAAAAAAGCCTATACTCAACAAAACTGGAAAATATGGAGGAAATGGACAATTTTCTAGACAGATACCAGGTACCAAAGTTAAATCAGGATCAGATAAACCATCTAAACAGACCCATACCCCAAAAAGAATAGAAGCAGTCATTATAATCTCTCAACCAAAGAAAGCCCAGTACCAGATGGTTTTAGTAGAGAATTCTATCAGACCTTCAAAGGCCTAATATCTATATGCTTCAAACTATTACACAAAATAGAAACAGAAGGAACACTACCCAATTCATTCTATGAAGTCACAATTACGCTTATAACTAAACTACACAAAGACACTACAAAGAAAGAGAACTTTAGACCAATTTCACTTATGACTATCTATGCAAAAATAATAAAATTCTTACAAATCTAATCAAAGAACACATCAGAAGGATCATATTCCACAATCAAGTAAACATTATCCCAGGAACGCAAGGATGGTTCAATATAAGAAATTTCATCAATTTAATCCACTATATAAACAAACTCAAAAAAAAAAAAACCACACAAAAAAAAAAAACGAAAAAACAAAAACAAAAAAAACCCCTCATGATCATCTCATTAGATGCTGAAAAAGCACTTGACAAAATTCAACATTCCTTCATGTTAAAAGTCTTGGAGATATCAGGAATTCTTAAGCATAGTGAAAGCAATATGCAGCAAACCAGTAGCCAACATCAAACTGAATGGAGTGAAACTTAAAGCAATCCTCTAATCAGGGACTAGATGAGGCTGTCCACTCTCTCTATCTATTCAATATAGTCCTCAAAGTCCTAGCCAGAGTGATTAGAAAACAAAAGGAGGGCAAAGGGATACAAATAGGAAAGGAAGAAGTAAAAGTATCACCATTTGCAGATGATTTGATAGTATACTTAAGTGACAGAAAAATTCCACCAGAGAAATTCTACAGCTGATAACAATGTGGCTAGGTATAAAATTAACTCAAAAAAATGAGTAACCTTCCTCTACTCGAAGGATAAACAGATTGAGAAAGAAATTAGGCAAACAACATCCTTCACAATAGTCACAAGTAATATAAAATACCTTGAGGTGACTCTAACCAAGCAAGTGAAAATCTGTCTGACAAGAACTTCAAGTCTCTGAAGAAAGAAACCAAAGAAGGTCTCAGAAGATGGAAAGATCTCTCATGATCATGGACTGGCAGGATTAATATAGTAAAAAACAGCCATCTTGCTGAAAGCAATCTACAGATTCAATGTCCTAATCTAAATTCCAATTCCATTCTTCATAGGCTCAGAAAGAACAATTTGCATATTCATGTGGAATTACAAACACAAAAACAGGATAGCAAAAACTATTCTCGACAATAAAAGAACTTCTGGGGAAATCACCATCCCTGACCTCGAACTGTATTAAGAGCAATAGTAGCACCATCTGGGCCCCCTGTGCACAGGGTCCTGGGAGAAGGCAGAGCAGGCCCTTCTGGTTGCTGCCCTCATGGAGAGCTGAAACCTGACTCTGAGGAGCGACTTCAGGCTGAAGACCAGAGGTAAGACCAACTTTTCTGCTCCAAGTGACCTACCTGGTGGACTCAGTACACACAAAGGCAAAATTCCTCTGGGACCGGACACTTCCAGTTTCTAGCTGGGGCCCAAAGCTTGCCGATCCTGGCCCACAGCTCCCTGCTCCCAAACTCCATGGGAGAGACAGGTCATCACCTAGACAGGTGGGCACTCCTGAGACTGCAGGGCGGGAGAGACTGCCAGTACTGCCCACCCTTGCCCACATCCCAGGCCCAAGAGGAAACTGTATAGGACCTCTGGGAACAGAAAGATAGGGGCACTCAAGCTGCAGGAACACTGCAGTCCAGACTCCACCTGGATCTGAAGGGACCTGATCAAACAGCTCCCTGCACCCAAATCCCCTTGGAGGGAGAGCTAGACTTTCAGACTGGCAGACATGCCTGGGAAGCCAGAGGAGACTACTCTCTGCCCACATTTCTGACTCTAGAGGAAAACGCCTAGAGTCATCTGGGCCCCATCACAATAGAAGGCGGGGAAGGCCCTTCTGGTTGCTGCCCTCACAGAGAGCTGAAACCCGGCTCTGAGGAACAACTTCAGGCCGGACCAAAGGTAAGATCAACTTTTCTACTCCAAGTGACCTCCCTGGTGGACTCAGGACACACGCAAACAGGAACACCTTAAGACCAGAAGACAGGAATGACTACAAGCCTGAAAGCAGAACACTCTCTTCCCATAGCTGGCTGAAAGAAAACAGGAAAACAGGTCTACAGCATTCCTGACACAGGCCTATAGGACAGTCTAACCACTGTCAGAAATAGCAGAACAAGGTAACACCAGAGACAATGTGATGGCAAGAGGTAAGTGCAGGAAGCCAAGCAACAGAAACCAAGACTACATAGCATCATCGAAGCCCAATTCACCCACCAAAGCAAACACTGAATATCCAAACACACCAGAAAAGCAAGACCTAGATTTAAAATCACATTTGATCATGATGATGGAGGACTTCAAGAAAGACATAAAGAACTCCCTTAGAGAAGTGCAGAAAAACACAAATAAACAAGCAGAAGCCTATAGAGAGGAAATGCAAAAATCCCTCAAAGAATTACAGGAAAACACAATCAAACAGGTAAAGGAATTAAAAATGGAAATAGAAGCTAGACTGCAGGGACACAAATAAGCCTATTAAAAAATGGGGTTCAGAGCTAAACAGAGAATTCACAGCTGAGGAATGCCGAATGGCTGAGAAACACCTAAAGAAATGTTCAACATCTTTAGTCATAAGGGAAATGCAAATCAAAACAACCCTGAGATTTCACCTCACACCAGTGAGAATGGCTAAGATCAAAAACTCAGGTGACAGCAAATGCTGGCAAGGATGTGGAGAAAGAGGAACACTCCTCCATTGTTGGTGGGATTGCAGACTGGTACCACCATTCTGGATATCAGTCTGGAGGTTCCTCAGAAAATTGGACATTGAACTACCTGAGGACCCAGCTATATCTCTCTTAGGCATATACGCAAAAGATGCCCCAACATGTAACAAAAACACGTGCTCCACTATGTTCATAGCAGCCTTATTTATAACAGCCACAAGCTGGAAAGAACCCAGATGCCCTTCAACAGAGGAATGGATACAGATAATGTGGTACATCTACACAATGGAATATTACTCATCTATCAAAAACAATGACTTTATGAAATTCATAGGCAAATGGTTGGAACTGGAAAATATCATCCTGAGTGAGGTAATCCAATCACAGAAAAACACACATGGTATGCACCCATTGATAAGTGGATATTAGCCCAAATGCTCAAATTACCCTAGATGCACAGAACACATGAAACTCAAGAAGGTTGAACAAAATGTGGATGTTTTACTCCTCCTTTAAAAGGGGAACAAGAATACCCTTGGGAGGTAATAGGGAGGCAAAGTGTAGAATAGAGGCTGAAGGAACACCCATTCAGAGCCTGCCTCACAAGTGGCCCATAGATATACAGCCACTAAACTAGATAAAATGGATGAAGCAAAGAAGTGCAGGCCAACAGGAACCGGATATAGATCTCTCCTGAGAGACACACCCAGAATACGGCAAATACATAGGCGAATGGCAGCAACAAACCACTGAACTGAGAACGGGACCCCTGTTGAAGGATTCAGAGAAAGGACTGAAAGAGCTTGATGGGGCTTGAGACACCATATGAACAACAATGCCAACCAACCAGAGCTTCCAGGGACTAAGCCACTACCCAAAGACTATACATGGACTGACCCTGGGCTCCAACCTCATAGGTAACAATGAATAGCCTAGTAAAGGCACCAGTGGAAGGGGAAGCCCTTGGCCCTGCCACGACTGAACCCCCAGTGAACAGGATTGTTGGGGGGAGGGCGGTAATGGGGACAGGATGGGGAGGGTAACACCCATATAGAAGGGGAGGGGTAGGGGTTAGGGGGATGTTGACCTAGAAACAGGGAAAGGGAATAACATTTGAAATGTAAATAAGAAATATCCAATTTAATAAAGATGGAGGGAAAAAAGAGCAATAGTGATAAAAAACTGTAAATGTAGCAAAGAATAACCTTGTGTGTGCACCAGTGGTAGGGGAAGTCCTTGGTCCTGCCAAGGTTGGACCCCCAGTACAGGGGAATATGCGGGGGCAGTAATAGGGATGGATTGAGGGGAATACCTATGTGGGGGAGGGGGAGAGGATGGGGGCTTGTGGAAAGGAATCCGGGAAAAGGAATAACATTTGAAATGTAAGTAAAGAAATATATCTAATAAAAAAAAGAAAAGAAAACTATATGGTATTTGGTACAAAGAAAGGCAAGTAGATCAATGGAATAGAGTTGAGGACCCAGAGTTAGATAACAAAAGGAGGTCAACGGGATATAAATTGGAAAGGAAGACATCAAACTATCACTATCTGAAGATTGATATGATAGTATATTTAAGTGACCTCAAAAGTTCCACCAGAAAACTACTAAGACTGATAAACAACTTCAGCAAAGTGGCTGAGTATAAAATTAACTCAAATAAATCTGTAGCCTTCCTCTACTCAAAGGATAAACAGGCGGAGAAGGAAATCAGGGAAATGACACCCTTCACAAATAACATAAAATACTTCGATGTGACTCTAACCAAGCAAGTGAAAGATCTATATGACAAAATCTTCAAATTCATTTGGAATAACAAAAAACCCAGGACAGCAAAAACTATCCTTGACCATAAAACAACTCCTGGTGCAATCACCATCCCTAACCTCAAACAGTATTGCAGAGCGATAGTGATAAAAAAAAAAAAAAAAAAGCATGGTATTGGTGCAGAGACAGGCAGGTAGATCAGTGGAATAGAATTGAAGACCCAAAAATGGATCCACGCACCCATGATCATTTGATCTTTGACAAAGTAGCTAAAACCATCCAGTGGAAAAAAGACAGTATTTCAAACAAATGGTGCAGGTTCAACTGTAGGTTAGCATGTAGAAGAATGCAAATCGACCCATTCTTATTGCCCTGTACAAAGCTCAAGTCCAAGTGGATCAGGGACCTCCACATAAAACCAAATACGCTGAAACTAATAGAAGAAGAAGTATGGGGAAGAGCCTCCAACACAGGAGCACAGGGGAAATTTTCCTGAGCAAAACACCAAAGGCTTATGCTCTAAGATCAAGAATTGACAAATGGAACCTCATATAATTGCAAAGCTTCTGTACGGCACAGGACACTGTCAATAGGACAAAACAGAAACCAACAGGTTGGAAAAAGATCTTTACCAATTCTACATCTAATATAGGGCTAATATCCAATATATATAAAGAACTCAAGAAATTAGACTGCAGAGAGCCAAATAACCCTATTTAAAAATGGGGTACAGAGCTAGAAAAAAGAATTCTCAACTTAGGAATAATGAATGGCTGTGAAGCACCTAAAGAAATGTTCAACATTCTTAGTCATCAGAGAAATAAAAATCAAAACAACCTTGAGATTCTACCTCACACCAATCAGAAAGGCTAAAGTTAGGGTAACAGCAGATGCTGGGGAGGGAGGATGTGGAGAAAGAGGAACACTCCTCCATTGTTGGTGGGATTGCAGACTGGCACAACCATTCTGGAAATAGTCTGGAGTTTCCTCAGAAAATTGGACATAGTACTACCTGAGGACTCAGCTATACCACTCCTGGGCGTATACCCAAAAGATTCACCAGAATATAACAAGGACACATGTTCCACTATGTTGATAGCAGACTTATTTATAATAGCCAGAAGCTGGAAAGAAGCCAGATGTCCTTCCACAGAGAAATGGATACAGAAAATGTGGTACATTTACACAATGTAGTACTACTCAGCTATTAAAAACAATGACTTAATGAAATTCTTAGGCAAATGAAAATATCCTAAGTGAGGTAACCCAGTCACAGAAAAACACACATGGTATGCACTCACTGATAAGTGGATATTAGCCCAAAATCTCAGAATACCCAAGATACAAATCACATACCACATGAAGCTCAAGAAGGATGATTACCAAAGTGTGGATGTTTCAGTACTACCTAGAAGGAAGAATAAAATACTCACAGGAGAAAATACGAAGACAAAGTGTGGAGCAGAGACTGAAGGAAAGACCATCCAGAGACTGCCCCACCTGGGGGATCCATCCCATATACAGCCACCAAACGCAGACACTGTTGTGGATGCCCAGAAGTATTTGCTGACAGGAGCCTGATACATCTGTCACCTGAGAGGCTCTGCCGGATCCTAACAAATACAGAGGCAGATACTCACACCTAACCATCGTACTTAAAATGGGGACTCTAATCGACGAGTTAGGGAAAGGACTAAAGGAGCTGAGGGAATTTGAAACCCCATAGGAAGAACAACAATATCAACCAACCAGATCACCCAGAGCTCCCAGGGACTTAACCACCACCCAAAGAGTGCACATGAAGGGATTCATGACTCCAGCTGCATATGTAGCAGAGGATGGTCTTATCTGGCATTAGTGGGAGGAGAGGCCCTTGGTCCTGTGAAAGCTTGATGCCCCAGTGTAGAGGGATGCCAGGGCCATGAGGTGGAAGTAGATGAGTGGGTGGGGTAGCACCTTCATAGAAGCAGGGGAAGGTGAAATGGGATAGGGAGTTTGCCAAGGGGAAACCTGGAAAGTGAATTCATTTGAAATGTAAATAAAATATCCAATAAAAATAATCATAATAAAATAGCTTAATAGGAAATTTTAATGTACCTTGCAGGAAGTAATTGATAACACATACAAAATCAAATCAGCTACAGAAGAAAGGGAAACTAATACATAGGTAGAGCTTGACCTGAAAGAGCCGATCATGTGAGAGAATGCACATGCCTGCCATGTCCACATGGATTCCTTTGTGAAGTCTAATCACATATTCAGCTATAAGTTCTGTTATAATAAAAATTCAAAATTTGACTTTGTTAATGGCCACCACATTCTTAGACACTGATGAAATTGAATCAGAAATTCACAACAAACACAGAGCTCATCAACCTCTACTTACAAATCTGAGAAATCTAAAGCACATTTTAAATAGCTTACAACTCAAAAAAACATAACGTTAATGCTAAAATATTTCACACTTTCATAACAACTCTACAAAAGTTGTGCAGTCAAGCTAAGCCATTGAGAAACACATATTCCTACATTGTGACATCACATAAGAAAAATACAGCAAAAGGTTAAACATTCCCAAGTTAGAGATACCAGATAATTAAATGCAATTAGTGAACTTGCAAGGAATAAATTCCCACAATAAAAGATGAGAGAAAGTTTTGCAGTAAGGACTATAAGTTTTACAGAAATAAACAGGAACACAAGCAATAAGATTCATAATCAAAATGTATGCCATAAGAGAGAATGCATAAGAGACAAGTTCATGTTGAAGCATAGGGGAGGGGGAGGGGTTAGGGGGACGTTGGCCTAGAAACCGGGAAAGGGAATAACAATCGAAATGTAAATAAAAAATACACAATTTAATAAAGATGAAAAAAAAGAGGGAGAGAACCACAGAAAGGACAGCCACTATAGCTACAGTAGAAGCACACAAAGTAGTTCCTATGCCTGAGACACTTGTGGTAAGTTTTCATGTTATGATATATGCATATATGAGATGTCTAGTGAAGTGAAATAGCCAACAAGTCTCTGTCCCTCTCTCTCTCTCTCTTTCTCTCTCTCTCTCTCTTTCTCTCTCTCTCTTTCTCTCTCTCTCTCTCTCTGAAACACATACATACACACACACACGCACAGAGAGAGAGAGAGAGAGAGAAGAACCTTTCAAATACTAAGTAGAAAAAAATTGAATGCATATGGACACTAATGACTTGTTAAAAATACACACACACACACACACACACACACACACACACACACACACATTAAAAAATGTCTTCCAGGAACAAAAATTATTGAAGAATATTCCTTGAGCTATTTAAAAAGATCCTAAAACAAGATAAGCATAGACTAGTTGCCCTCATTTGATTTCTGTTGCTGTGATAAAACACCAACATAAAAGCCACTTGGGGAGGAAATAGCTTGTTTATGCTTTAAGTTTTACAGTACATCATCCAGCAAAGTCAGACAGGGCATCAAGACAGGAACTTGGAGGCAGGAACTGAGTCAGAGGCCACAGAGGAACAATATTCATAAACTTGCTCCCCTTTGTGTGCTCAGTTTGCTTTCTTATACAACCCAAGGCCACCTATCCAGTGATGTCACCATGCACAGCAGGCTATGCCCTCTCACAGAAGCCAGATTTCATTTTACTTACACAACCCTGTCTTAATAAGGATTAAATGACCAGTTGTGTAAAAGAACAAGTCTCATATTTTGTGACTTTCTGATTGATGTGGTGATTTCTAGTTGTAACATAATGACCTTGAACACATGGCAAGGAAAAAATGGCTGATATCAATGGCTGGCTCTGTAAGATGCTACAGCTGGACCACACATACCATTGACTAACTGAACTTAGCCTTTGTTTCTAATACATTCAGTCAACTATCATTTCTAGTTACCTAAATTTTGTTTCACTCAATTTCAAATATCAAAACACTGTTCACTTAATTATCAATTCCTGACATTATGCCATTAATTCTTTTTAGGCATATGAGCACTAAAAGGCAAAAAAGAATGAATGAATGAATGAATTAATTAATTAATAAAACATTTCCTTCAGAAGGTAAACATACCAGGTAGAAACAGAAACTAAGATGAAGACTAAACTAGGTCAGGAATAGTAGCATAAAACTGTGCACTTGGAAATCTGAGTCAGGGGGTTGCTATATATTTAAAGCTGACCTGGTCCAGAAGGAAAAAAATTTATTTCTTTAAATAAAAAGAAAAGAAGCAAATTCTATATATCTATACCAGAAGAAAGAAATTGCTGTAGGAAAAACCAAGCAGAATATTTGCATAAGAAAATCCAGCTAGTGTGTGCCCATTTGAAAAACGTGGGTGAGGTAAATACTGGAGAAGGTGACACTTCAACACAGAATTGGTGGGGGTACAGATCCAGGCAGGTAGGTAGCTGATAAAAGTCAACACTAAGATGATATGAGCTTGCTACAGTCACAGACACCAAGGCCACAAGTATTGTGAGAACAAGTGGGTGCTATCAAGGATACATGGGACATGGACACGGGGTTATGGGAGCAGTGGGGACAGATGTCATCTTGAGTCCTGTGACAACTGAACACCTTCGACTTTGAGTTAGAGTGTGGTTTATGCAAATTGTTCAGCAGCTTTTCCTATGTCACGTGATTTCAATCTGCTTTGTTGCTCTTTCATTTGGAGAAACGTGTCCTCATGTATTCACTTTTAATACCTGCTCTGGCTCCATTAGTTCAGTTCCCTGATTAAATAAAATCAACGATTGCTGTTATTAGCCCACATCTCTCCAGCTAGCCATCAGGTTTTGATGATAACCTTTCTTTCCTCAGCTTGTGGCTAGTGGTCATGATTTGGCTGAAACCTATAAAGAGTGAACTTGAGGGTTCCTGCCCCCATGGGGGCCACTTTCACAAATATTTTGCCATAAGTAGACATTCTTCCTGCTTTAAGGCTTGATAATAAAATTTTGACTGCTTTTTGGTTGATCTTTAACTTTTTGTTTGAAAACCAATATTAGAAATGTCTTTGAAGCCCTGAATTATTCTGTCACCTTTACTTGGCTATTTCTCAATTACTTGTAACTGAAATACTTATCACACGTGCTCCTTCCTAGGAGCTTGTGCTCATGGGTAATGATGTGATGAGAAAGTAGCTTCACAGTTACTTTCATTATTGACATAAAAGAATCTGAATGAAAAAGCATATAGAATCACTATCAAATGCATGCATTTATAACATGAATCATCTCTGAAGATCAAAGCTATAGCACGAGAACTCAGGATCATAAAAGCTTGGATCTGAGGCCCCCTCTACAGCTGAGAGTCCTTGCTTGGTACTGTAAAGCTGACTGAAAACCCTACACTACAGTTGTATATACATCAAGCCTCATGCTGCGTACCTTAAACACACACTTTTTCACACACTCTTAGAAAGCAAAAGAATAGTGTTCTTATACAAGTCCATTTTCTCCTGTTAAGAAGGATTTGTTGTGCTCAGGGATAGGGTTATGGAACTTCTAGGCATCTACAATACATCCAAGAATTGACTTATTGCTGGCAATAGGCTTCTCCTTCTGTTCTCCAGTTACAGTGCTTCAACATCCAATAGACATTTGTCATGACACTGAACATCCTCCCATGGGTGATATTACAACAGATACTGCCTATCTATCTCTGCTAGCCTATGGCCTGTAAGGCCATGGTCTAGTGCCTCAATCTGCTCAACTCTTGAAATGTTTCTTGTTAGCAGTTTATGAGAGGAGACAAAGGAAGTGGAAGTGTGACTAGACTTCACTAGGGAGAAAGAAGTGTTTATTGAATTCAACTGACTGAATAATTTTTCTCAGTAACAGTCTACAACACAGGGATTTTTCCCTGGGGCCTCGGAATGCATCACCATGTGTCAGGACCTCCTGGTTGATCAGAACTCTCTGTAGTCTGATCTTGAGTTCATATACCCTAAATGTGAACCAATTGTTTAGTGACATAGTGAATATCTGTTTAGTATTCTTGGCATTCTCTCTGAGACAAGAATTTAAAATTGGCTATTTTCTAACAGGAAGTAACCATGAGACAACTACCTCTACAGACTCAGTATCATCTCAGGTCATAAAACAAGAGAAAGAGACAATTCTTCTGCAGCACATTTTACATGGGGCTCCATGGAGATCAAATGTACAGATCACATGGGCTTCCAGAAACCTAGATGTTGTGGTTCAAGGTGGGAGGATTTACTCCTCTGGTAAGCAGTGGAAAGACCCTGTGTGGATTAAGACCTTTAGTTTCTCTTAAAGGATGAATGGATCTTATAAGCCCCAAGGATTCAATAAAAATTTTATAGCTTTAGTAAGGCAGAGCGTCCATCAGCCAACTCTGTGATTTTACTGTGTTTGTCTTTTGCAGAAATCCATGTGAAACCTCAAATGTCCCTTTTACAAGGTCTTTTGTTACACACACATGTTTTTGGTTAAATTAGTGGTGGTTCAATCTGGAAAAGATATGTGTAATTAGAGACTGATTTTTGAAGTTTTTTTTTTTAAAGAGGGAGGTTAGCACATTTTTCTAACAACCTTTCCTTACAAACAACTCACTCCACCTTCAAGACTGTAACCAGCTTCTGTGACTCCCAAGAAGGATGGTGTTGCTTATTGCTACAGCACTAGACAAACAAGAGCCTCGTTTCTCTCTTCAAACTTGGCTGCATCTTCATGAAGCAAAACTTCATATCATTTTAATAGTGGGTTAACTCTAGAAGGCTAAATGCATAATTACATATGATTCTTCAATCAGTAACCTCACTCGTGTAGAACAGGTTTGTCATATCACCATCCTGATCATCATCATCACCACCACTGCCACCATTATCATCATCATCACCATCATCATGACCATCATCACCATCACCAATGAAGAAAGAGGATTTTTTTTTAAAGTGTGCCTGCTGTTTATTGAGTGAAAACAGATAGGATCAATGCTTAACCTCTAGTCCCTTCCTGGTTCTGTGTAGTAGAAACATCCAAAGACACAATAACATTGCCTCTTAGTGAGTATGTACCATATATGTCACAGGTAAATCGTACCACACTCCATAGACCGAGGGTCCAAGGAGAAGTTGAAGCTTCCTTACGGCTGTTCTGCCACATCCACAAATGAAAAGGAAAATGGCAAGAAGGAGCAAGACACAAGAATAAGGCCCTTTCCTTGTTTGAAAGTGTTTCTGCCAGGATAGCTAAAGCTATCCTCAACAATAAAAGGACTTCAGGGGGAATCACTATCCCTGAACTCAAGCAGTATTACAGAGCAATAGTGATTAAAAACTGCATGGTATTGGTACAGAAACAGACAGATAGACCAATGGAATAGAATTGAAGACCCAGAAATGAACCCACACACCTATGGGCACTTGATTTTTGACAAAGGAGCCAAAACCATCCAATGGAAAAAAGATAGCATTTTCAGCAAATGGTGCTGGTTCAACTGGAGGTCAACATGTAGAAGAATGCAGATCGATCCATGCTTATCACCCTGTACAAAGCTTAAGTCCAAGTGGATCAAGGACCTCCACATCAAACCAGACACACTCAAACTAATAGAAGAAAAACTAGGGAAGCATCTGGAACACATGGGCACTGGAAAAAATTTCCTGAACAAAACACCAATGGCTTACGCTCTAAGATCAAGAATCGACAAATGGGATCTCATAAAACTGCAAAGCTTCTGTAAGGCAAAGGACACTGTGGTTAGGACAAAATGGCAACCAACAGATTGGGAAAAGATCTTTACCAATCCTACAACAGATAGAGGAGGCCTTATATCCAAAATATATACAGAACTCAAGAAGTTAGACCGCAGGGAAACAAATAACCCTATTAAAAAATGGGGTTCAGAGCTAAACAAAGAATTCACAGCTGAGGAATGCCGAATGGCTGAGAAACACCTAAAGAAATGTTCAACATCTTTAGTCATAAGGGAAATGCAAATCAAAACAACCCTGAGATTTCACCTCACACCAGTGAGAATGGCTAAGATCAAAAACTCAGGTGACAGCAGATGCTGGCGAGGATGTGGAGAAAGAGGAACACTCCTCCATTGTTGGTGGGATTGCAGACTGGTAAAACCATTCTGGAAATCAGTCTGGAGGTTCCTCAGAAAATTGGACATTGAACTGCCTGAGGATCCAGCTATACCTCTCTTGGGCATATACCCAAAAGATGCCTCAACATATAAAAGAGACACGTGCTCCACTATGTTCATCGCAGCCTTATTTATAATAGCCAGAAGCTGGAAAGAACCCAGATGCCCTTCAACAGAGGAATGGATACAGAAAATGTGGTACATCTACACAATGGAATATTACTCAGCTATCAAAAACAACGAGTTTATGAAATTCGTAGGCAAATGGTTGGAACTGGAAAATATCATCCTGAGTGAGCTAACCCAATCACAGAAAGACATACATGGTATGCACTCATTGATAAGTGGCTATTAGCCCAAATGCTTGAATTACCCTAGATCCCTAGAACAAACGAAACTCAAGACGGATGATCAAAATGTGAATGCTTCACTCCTTCTTTAAATGAGGAAAAAGAATACCCTTGGCAGGGAAGGGAGAGGCAAAGATTAAAACAGAGACTGAAGGAACACCCATTCAGAGCCTGCCCCACATGTGGCCCATACATATACAGCCACCCAATTAGACAAGATGGATGAAGCAAAGAAGTGCAGACCGACAGGAGCCGGATGAAGATCGCTCCTGAGAGACACAGCCAGAATACAGCAAATATAGAGGCGAATGCCAGCAGCAAACCACTGAACTGAGAATAGGTCCCCTATTGAAGGAATCAGAGAAAGAACTGGAAGAGCTTGAAGGGGCTCGAGACCCCAAAAGTACAACAATGCCAAGCAACCAGAGCTTCCAGGGACTAAGCCACTACCTAAAGACTATACATGGACTGACCCTGGACTCTGACCCCATAGGTAGCAATGAATATCCTAGTAAGAGCACCAGTGGAAGGGGAAGCCCTGGGTCCTGCTAAGACTGAACCCACAGTGAACTAGTCTATGGGGGGAGGGCGGCAATGGGGGGAGGGTTGGGAGGGGAACACCCATAAGGAAGGGGAGGGGGGAGGGGGATGTTTGCCCGGAAACCGGGAAAGGGAATAACACTCGAAATGTATATAAGAAATACTCAAGTTAATAAAAAAAAAAAAAAAAAAAAAAGAAATACTCAAGTTAATAATAATAAAAAAAAAAGAAAGTGTTTCTGTAGAAATTTTTCTGTTTCCTACTCTAATATTCCTGCCACTTTCTTCCTAATACCATAGTTCTCTGAAGATTGATGAGAGGGCAAATTGAAATCTCGGGTCTTAAACAAAATTAAAGAATATTTTTCCTTCATGTTTATCCTTAGCCTACCCTCTACATTTAATTTCAACTTTAACTACAAAATAATACTTAATAAAAAACTAAACATATGCATGTGAATATTTTAGTCTGTGATTATATTTGTAAGAATTAAAATGATGGCTAAGGAAAACCTTGAGACGATTTTTTTTTTATTAACTTGAGTATTTCTTATATACATTTCGAGTGTTATTCCCTTTCCCGGTATCCGGGCAAACATCCCCCTCCCCCCTCCCCTTCCTTATGGGTGTTCCCCTCCCAACCCTCCCCCCATTGCCGCCGATTTTTAATGCACAAATTATTGATATCTGTTTGCCATTTGTATGAAATATTAAATCTAATTTTTAAAGGAAGTGAGGTATTCATCTTTTTAACTTACATTGTAAGTTGAGATGAGCTAGGAGGTTAATAAAATTCACACTGATGAAATAAAGTTCTAGAAAAATTCTCCAAGCAACTTTTGATCTCAGGAATTCCCTTAAGATAACAATTCCTGAAAAGCTAGCCCCAGCTATGTGATATTTATTTGGTATTTCTGGTTATTATTAGTAGTAGTAGATGGAAGTGGTCCAGACAAGAGTTTCTCATGGATAATCTTTTGGGCTAAAATTGGGTTTCTACTGATATTGATACTCAGATCAGAAGATTAGAAAATTCTTTGTAACAGGGAGTGTGCTGTATGTGTTCAATGCTCAACAGCCTCTATGGATTCCACCCACTAAATGCTATTACACACATACATTTGTGACAAGAAAAACCTGTAGATGTTATTAAATGTTGTCTTGATGACAAAACCCCTGCGAGTTGGGGGAAATTGGCTTAAACTATATAACATGACATGAGCTCTAATATTTATTATATTTTGAAATGTAGATTTTCATATCCAGTTCTCCATTCAGAAACTGAAGCTCTGGCAGATCCAATGCACCAAGCAGGTTGCCACAGTGAGTATTGTTCTATGACACCATTCCTGGGGTGACATGAACAAACTGTTACCTCCGAAGGATACACCAAAGCCTAGCTTAGCAGAGCATTGTGTTTATTAGGGTGACTCACAAGAACAGAGTGACTCAAAGACAGCTCCATCACCAAGATACACCCCATCACGGATGATGGCTCATGAAACAACCTTCAGAAGTACCTTTTCTGAGTACTTCAGTTGGTTCGAACCTCTTTGGGCAACTTAATTGATGGAGGGTATCTCTCAACAGTCCTTACTGGTTAGATATGCTAAGGGGATTTCCTGAACCAATTATATTGTTTTCTTCCTGAGCTTAAGGAGCTTCCTTGAAGAGTGGAATGTTTTGGGGGATAGTTATTGTTATTGTTGTTGTTGTTGTTGCTATTATTATTATTACCATTATCATTATCATTAAATTTTTTGCCTATTCACTTAATATCACACTCACTCACTAGCCCCCTCCTGGTCACCTCTCCCACAATCCTTCCCTCCATGCCTTCTCCTCTTCTCCATTGAGCAGGCAGGGCCCCCTTCTGGGAATCCCCCCACCCTGGCACATCAAGTCAGAGTGGAATGTTTTATCCCATAAAAAATTTGTTACACCACAGCATAAAGTTTCAGTTATATAATCAGTGGCAACAGAAGTAAAATATGACATATGACATATAAACATATTTCTGCCAACTTTAGGAAATTAAATAGCTGTTCTTGCCATGAAATAAGAGAGCCCTCATACAAAATGCTTGAAAGGCATTAAAAACAAGTAGCACCTTCTTTCTTAGTGGTGCCATGACATCAAAATACCCCCTCAATAAAAAAGACCCACAATTTCTTCTTGAAATTGGTTGTTGATAACAAACTGAAGTTTAAAACTTAAAGATTTATTTTTATTTTCAGTTATATCTATGTGTGTGAGTTTGTTTGACACCCAGAAGAAGGTGTGCATGTCCATAGAGCTGAAGTTATAAGCAGTCACAAACTGCCCATTATAAAAACTAATAGTGATCTGAGGTTCTCTGCACAAGCAGTACATGCTTTAACTCTTAATCCAACTCTCCAGGCCTCAAACCAAAGTTTAATACTGGAAAATGCCTTGAAGAAATCCAGAGACTGATTATTGGAACACTTAAGAAATAGTAATCAGTGCTGAGTCTGACATATGGCCTGAGGATGTGGCAAATGGCAGAAGAGCCACTGTGGAGACAATAGGCACAGATGCAGATGTGGGAGAAGGTATCTGACACTAGCTAGCACTTGAAAGGAGCTACCTACTTCTCAACAAAGTGGTGTGGTGCTGAGACAAGCACACTCAGCTTTAGGAAACACAAGCCTCTACCTTTAGCCTTTACCTAGACGTCATGAAAAATGTAACCACAGCTTGTCCCTACCAACATTTATCTTACTGCCAGTGTGGCTGCTGAATACCACTATAGTGAACATATTGAAAACTGCCTGCAGGAAATTCAAGCTGGATTCATGGGATGGATTTCTCCTAGTGAGCGGAATTGTTGGGGGGTAATGAGGAGAGGATGGGGAGGGGAACACCCATGTAGAAGGGGGAGGGGGAGCGGTTAGGGGGATGTTGACCTGGAAACTGGGAAAGGGAATAACAATTGAAATGTAAATAAGAAATACCCAAGTTAATAAAGATGGAGGGAAAGAAGCCTGAAGACTCTAGCAGTCAGCTAAAGAAGATTGGAGGACTGAGCAGGCACCTATGGCTGCAAGAACTAGGCCTTGGAAAAACACAGCTATGAGCAATGGAAGGAAGGACCCCTTCCATTCTTTATGATTTGTTGCCCCACCAGTCAGCCCGGGAAAATGCCCAGCTGTGTGAAGGAAACT
This sequence comes from Rattus norvegicus, assembly GCF_021556685.1. Lineage (NCBI taxonomy): Eukaryota > Metazoa > Chordata > Mammalia > Rodentia > Muridae > Rattus > Rattus norvegicus. The sequence continues at coordinate 79,560,110 of NC_141535.1, forward strand.
CAAGCTCAAGGAATTGTAGATTGAAGCTGTGTTAGTTTTGCCGTTATTGTGATAAAATACTCCACAAAAGCAATTTAGAGGACACAGAATTTATTTCAGTTCAGATGTTAGCTTATAGTCAGTTTTGGTAAGGGACTCACAATGACAAAGTCTTGAGAGAACTCACCACACTCCATCCTTAGTCAAGAGCAAAGAAAGCAAAGAGGAATAAATTAGTGCACTCATGGCTAGTGCTCACCTTACACTACAATTTTCTTTCAGTCTGGGGCCCAACACATAAAGTGGTGTTGTCCACTCTCAGGGTAGATCTTCCCACTGCAATATGCCTAATTAAGAAAATCCCCCACTGACATGCCCACTGGGCAACTACAGAGGGTGCTTCTGATGCTAAGGTCCTGTTCCCCAATTGGTTCTTGATTAATCAATAAAGATACCAGTGACCAGTGACTAAGGACACTTAGAGTTTTGAGGGAGAATCAGAAGAACTGGGAAAGAGGAAGGAGGCTGTAGTGGGAAGAGATAAAGCCAACCAGCCATATGAGTTTTTCGTTGCAGTGGACAGTGGCCCCTCTATCTGATTTTGCCTGGGGAACCAGGGAAGGTCTAGGAGTACCCAGTCATTGAGTTATCAGAAGCATTATAAGATTAACTAATGTGTGTGTGTGTGTGTGTGTGTGTTTGTTGTTGTTGTTGTTGTTGTTGTTGTTGTTGTTTATCAATGGATCAAGGGAACCTGGGTAGGGTCTAGTAGCACAGTCCACCAGGAGTTTAAAGTAGGATAGCAAGAACTACATGCTACAGGCAGCCTAATCTAGACAATGTCTCACTGACATTCGTCCCCAAGTGATTCTTTATTGTGTCAAGTGAACAGTTAAAACCAGTACCCAAGTTACCTTATATTAACAAGCAGAGAAATGGGAAATAAGTTCAAATGACTCCCAAATCCACACTACTCCTACCAAGAGGACAGAGAAAGATTGGCAGAATAGAGGAAAAATTGGCAGAAGTGTGCCTATATGATGGGCTGGCGAAGATCATATAATTTTCCAAATTTTTGTATCAGGTCATTCGTTTCTCTTTTATAGTATTTGTTGATCACGTTATTACATCATATATACACATGTGAGTATATTATTTTTTCATATATATATATATATATTGGTTTTTTTCCCTTTGTTTTTTCATTAGTCATTTACTCTCTCTTTTTTTTTGTACTCTTTTTGAACAATTTTTTTATTAACTTGAATATTTCTTATTTACATTTCGAATTGTTATTCCCTTTCCAAGTTTCCTGGGCAAAAATCCCCCTAATCCCTCCCCCTCCCCTTCTTTATGGGTGCTCCCCTCTCCTCCCTCCCCCCATTGCCGACCTCCCACCAACAATCATGTTCACTGGGGGTTCAGTCTTAGCAGGACCCAGGGCTTCCCCTTCCACTGGTGCTCTTACTAGGATATTCATTGCTACCTATGAGGTCAGAGTCCAGGGTCAGTCCATATATAGTCTTTAGGTAGTGGCTTAGTCCCTGGAAGCTATAGTTGCTTGACATTGTTGTTCATAAGGGGTCTCGAGCCCCGTCAAGCTCTTCCACTTCTTTCTCTGATTCCTTCAACAGGCCTGTTCTCAGTTCAGTAGTTTGCTGCTGTCATTCGCCTCTGTATTTGCTGTATTCTGGCTGTGTCTCTCAGGAGAGATCTACATCCGGCTCCTGTCGGTCTACACTTCTTTGCTTCATCCATCTTGTCTACTTGGGTGGCTGTATATGTATGGGCCCCATGTGGGGCAGGCTCTGAATGGGTGTTCCTTCTGTCTCTGTTTTAATCTTTGCTTCTCTATTCCCTGCCAAGGGTATTCCTGTTGCCCTTTTAAAGAAGGAGTAAAGCATTCACATTTTGATCATCTGTCTTGAGTTTCATGTGTTCTAGGCATCTAGGGTAATTCAAGCATTTGGGCTAATAGCCACTTATCAATGAGTGCATACCATGTATGTCTTTCTGTGATTGGGTTAGCTCACTCAGGATGATATTTTCCAGTTCCATCCATTTGCCTATGAATTTCATAAAGTCATTGTTTTTGATAGATGAGTAATATTCCATTGTATAGATGTACCACATTATCTGTATCCATTCCTCTGTTGAAGGGCATCTGGGTTCTTTCAAGTTTTTGGCTATTATAAATAAGGCTGCGATGACCATAGTGGAGCACATGTCTTTTTTATATGTTGGGGCACCTTGTGGGTATATGCCCAAAAGAGGTATAGCTGGATCCTCAGGTAGTTCAATGTCCAATTTTCTGAGGAACCTCCAGACTGATATCCAGAATGGTGGTACCAGTCTGCAATCCCACCAACACTGGAGGAGTATTCCTCTTTCTCTACATCCTCGCCAGCATTTGTTGTCACCTGAGATTTTGATCTTAGCCATTCTCACTGGTGTGAGGTGAAATCTCAGGGTTGTTTTGATTTGCATTTCCCCTATGACTAAAGATGTTGAACATTTCTTTAGGTGTTTCTCAGCCATTCCGCATTCCTCAGCTGTGAATTCTTTGTTTAGTTCTGAACCCCATTTTTTAATAGGGTTATTTGACTCCCTGCGGTCTACCTTCTTGAGTTCTTTGTATATTTTGGATATAAGGCCTCTATCTGTTGTAGGATTGGTAAAGATCTTTTCCCAATCTGTTGGTTGCTGTTTTGTCCTAACCACAGTGTCCTTTGCCTTACAGAAGCTTTGCAGTTTTATGAGATCCCATTTGTCGATTCTTGATCTTAGAGCATAAGCCATTGATGTTTTGTTCAGGAATTTTTTTCCAGTGCCCATGTATTCCAGATGCTTCCCTAGTTTTTCTTCTATTAGTTTCAGTGTATCTGATTTGATGTGGAGGTCCTTGATCCACTTGGACTTAAGCTTTGTACAGGGTGATAAGCAAGGATTGATTTGCATTCTTCTACATGTTGACCTCCAGTTGAACCAGCACCATTTGCTGAAAATGCTATCTTTTTTCCATTTGATGGTTTTGGCTCCTTTGTCAAAAATCAGGTGCCCATAGGTATGTGGGTTCATTTCTGGGTCTTCGATTCTGTTCCATTGCTCTATCTGTCTGTCTCTGTACCAATACCATGCAGTTTTTATCACTATTGCTCTGTAATACTGCTTGAGTTCAGGGATAGTGATTCCCCCTGAAATCCTTTTATTGTTGAGAATAGTTTTAGCTATCCTGGGTTTTTTGTTATTCCAGATGAATTTGCAAATTGTTCTGTCTAACTCTTTGAAGAATTGGATTGGTATTTTGATGGGGATTGCATTGAATCTGTAGATCGCTTTTGGTAAAATGGCCATTTTTACTATGTTAATCCTGCCAATCCATGAGCATGGGAGATCTTTCCATCTTCTGAGGTCTTCTTCAATTTCTTCCTTTAGAGTCTTGAAGTTCTTGTTGTACTGATCTTTTACTTGCTTGGTTAAAGTCACACCGAGGTACTTTATATTGTTTGGGCCTATTATGAAGGGTGTCATTTCCCTAATTTCTTTCTCGGCTTGTTTCTCTTTTGTGTAGAGGAAGGCTACTGATTTATTTGAGTTAATTTTATACCCAGCCACTTTGCTGAAGTTGTTTATCAGCTTTAGTAGTTCTCTGGTGGAACTTTTGGGATCACTTAAATATACTATCATATCATCTGCAAATAGTGATATTTTGACTTCTTCTTTACCAATCTGTATCCCCTTGATTTCCTTTTGTTGTCTGATTGCTCTGGCTAGAACTTCAAGAACTATATTGAATAAGTAGGGAGAGAATGGGCAGCCTTGTTTAGTCCCTGATTTTAGTGGGATTGCTTCAAGTTTCTCTCCATTTAGTTTAGTGTTAGCAACTGGTTTGCTGTATACGGCTTTTACTATGTTTAGGTATGGGCCTTGAATTCCTATTCTTTCCAGGACTTTTATCATGAAGGGGTGTTGAATTTTGTCAAATGCTTTCTCACGATCTAATGAAATGATCATGTGGTTTTGATCTTTCAGTTTGTTTATATGATAGATCATGTTGATGGTTTTCCATATATTAAAGCATCCCTGCATGCCTGGGATGAAGCCTACTTGATCATGGTGGATGATTGTTTTGATGTGCTCTTGGATTCGGTTTGCCTGAATTTTATTGAGTATTTTTGCGTCGATATTCATAAGGGAAATTGGTCTGAAGTTCTCTTTCTTTGTTCTGTCTTTGTGTGGTTTAGGTATAAGAGTAATTGTGACTTCATAGAAGGAATTCGGTAGTGCTCTATCTCTTTCAATTTTGTGGAATAGTTTGGATAATATTGGTAAGAGGTCTTCTAAGAAGGTCTGATAGAATTCTGTACTAAACCCGTCTGGACCTGGGCTCCTTTTGGTTGGGAGACCTTTAATGACTGCTTCTATTTCCTTAGGAGTTATGGGGTTGTTTAACTGGTTTATCTGTTCCTGATTTAACTTCAGTACCTGGTATCTGTCTAGGAAATTGTCCATTTCCTGCAGATTTTTAAGTTTTGTTGAATATAGGTTTTTATAGTAAGATCTGATGATTTTTTGAATTTCCTCTGAATCTGTAGTTATGTCTCCCTTTTCATTTCTGATTTTGTTAATTTGGACACACTCTCTGTGTCCTCTCATTAGTCTGGCTAAGGGTTTATCTATCTTGTTGATTTTCTCAAAGAACCAACTTTTGGTTCTGTTGATTCTTTCTATGGTCCTTTTTGTTTCTACCTGGCTGATTTCAGCTCTGAGTTTGATTATTTCCTGCCTCCTACTCCTCCTGGGTGTATTTGCTTCTTTTTGTTCTAGAGCTTTTAGGTGTGCTGTCAAGCTGCTGACTTATGCTCTCTCCTGCTCCTTTCTGCAGGCATTCAGAGCTATGAGTTTTCCTCTTAGCACAGCTTTCATTGTGTCCCATAAGTTTGGGTATGTTGTACCTTCATTTTCATTAAATTCTAAGAAGTCTTTAATTTCTTTCTTTATTTCCTCCTTGACCAGGTTATCGTTGAGTAGAGCATTATTCAATTTCCACATATATGTGGGCGTTCTTCCCTTATTGTTATTGAAGACAAGCTTTAGGCTGTGGTGGTCTGATAGCATGCATGAGTTTATTTCTATCTTTCTGTACCTGTTGAGGCCCATTTTTTGACCAATTATATGGTCAATTTTGGAGAAAGTACCATGAGGAGCTGAGAAGAATGTATATCCTTTTGCTTTAGGATAGAATGTTCTAAGTATAAATTCTCTCTTCCAATCTCTCGCTTGATTATGGGGTTCATTTTCCACATTTCTCCTGATTTCTACATTTTAATCTTTTAAATACTTTCTTTATATTCTTTTAAAAATTATTCAAAATGGTTTTTACACAATATCTTTTGTTCATGTTTTTATCTCAGCTATTAACTCCCAGATCCTCTCCAGACCCTTTCCTATTCAATTTCTGCTTCTTGTGTTTTCTCCCTAAGTTGTCTGTTCTTTATATATCATCATTAAAAAAACTTTTCAGTGTTGCTTATTTCTGTTGTCTACCTTTTATTGCCGTTATTGTTAGAGTTGTGAACTTTGTAGTTGGTGCTGGTTATTTCTGTATTGGAATCATGACTATTGTTGCAGTTGCTACAGCTTGCTTCTTGCTCTTACTTGATACTAGAATTAAGCATAACACTTAGAGGACATTGGCACAGATACTTCGCTGCTGAATTAAACCACTGTCCCAACTAAGAGTCAGCACACAAATTTTTTTTAAATTTTTTTTATTAACTTGAGTATTTCTTATTTACATTTCTAGTGTTATTCCCTTTCCAGGTTTCCGGGCCAACATCCCCCTAACCCCTCCCACCCCCCTTCTTTGTGGGTGTTCCCCTCCCCACCCTCCCCCCATTGCCACCCTCCCCCCAACAATCACGTTCACTGGGGGTTCAGTCTTAGCAGGACCAAGGGCTTCCCCTTCCACTGGTGATCTTACTAGGATATTCATTGCTACCTATGAGGTCAGAGGGTCAGTCCAGGTAGTGGCTTAGTCCCTGGAAGCTCTGGTTGCTTGGCATTGTTGTTCATATGGGGTCTCAAGCCCCTTCAAGCTCTTCCACTTCTTTCTCTGATTCCTTCAACAGGGGTCGTGTTCTCAGTTCAGTGGTTTGCTGCTGGCATTCGCCTCTGTATTTGTTGTATTCTGGCTGTGTCTCTCAGGAGAGATCTACATCCGGCTCCTGTCGGCCTGCACTTCTTTGCTTCATCCATCTTGTCTAATTGGGTGGCTGTATATGTATGGGCCTCATGTGGGGCAGGCTCTGAATGGGTGTTCCTTCTGTCTCTGTTTTAATCTTTGCTTCTCTATTCCCTGCCAAGGGTATTCTTGTTGCCCTTTTAAAGAAGGAGTGAAGCATTCACATTTTGATCATCTGTCTTGAGTTTCATGTGTTCTATGCATCTAGGGTAATTCAAGCATTTGGGCTAATAGCCACTTATCAATGAGTGCATACCATGTGTGTTTTTCAGCACACAAAGTTTTATACACAACCCACAATCACACAAACTATGATAAATATCTCAACTCAAAGAATAGAGAAGAGCTAACCACCACCCTCCAAACTAGCAGCATTCTCATAGCAACAGCAAACAGAGAAAGAATAAAAGCTGAAACAACACAGCTAATGAATAGCTGCAGCAAAGGCTGTGACTGTCCTCCAGATGTACTTTATTGACAAAATTAGAAGATAGAAGAATGTCCCTGAACTTTTCTGTTCTCAAAACATGTGTTTGATCTACTAGAAGTATCCCGTTATTGTAGGTCTACCAGGAAAATTGGAAAACTCAGGCTCCAAAACAGTATAGATTTTGTTCAAATACACTGACACTATAAAACTAATGGGGAAAATATTTTATAGCATCCAGCTGGGAATGAATCTAATACTTCACAATAATTCAATATGTCAAGATTCAGCATCATGAGAAGTCTAATTTTCAAGATAGCTCTTACTTAAAAGCCAAAGCAGTATCCATCCCAATAGATGTACAGATTTGGTATAGAAACGGAGGAACTAGGAAGTACAAAAGAAACCCACGGGAATTCTGCAAAAGCTCATAATTCTCTAACAGCTAAGTCCATGTTGATCAAGGACTGGGTAAATAATGCAAAACAGTGATATTAAAGACCAGTTATTTCCAATAAAGTGACCAAAAAAAAAAAAAAAACCAAGCAAATCAGGAAGAAAACACATGATATGAATCAAAGGTTCAATAAAGGGATAAAGATTTTTTAAAAATATTTACATCAAATTAAAAACTCGGTGTGAAATAAACTCTGGTGGAAGAGAGCAGCTCAGGGCTTAAAGATAAACCTAATAAATGTGATCATTCTCGTAACAATTAAGACGACAGAATAGGGCTTATAAACAGGACATTCAAGACCTTTAGGGTTTAGTTAAAAGACTAAACTCACATATCTTTAGTTTAGCAGTTGCTGAGGTGCAGTAAAAGCTAAAACATCTAAACATAAATAACAAAAATTATCAAAGTATGAACCCATGTCCAGGAGACTTAGATCTTCAAACAGACCTGAGCAGAAAGCAAATGTTGTAATTTCAAATATTAGAATTAAACTGCCAAGAATGTAGAGCAATATAAGGATATTGAAAACTGCAAGAGAAAGAAGCATTAATGCTCCTAAAGGTAAAGACTTCAGTATAGCAAATTTCTCAACAGAAGCTCAAAAGGTCAGGGGATATTGCAATGGGTGTTTCAAGCCCTGAATAAAAAATTACCATGAATCACAATAACTATTTCAGAAAAGTTATCTTTCAGCATCAGAGGAGAAATAAAAAAATTCTGGGAAAGAGCACAACCTAAAGCAATTTTCCACTACCAAGCCAGCATTGTATAAAATACTTAGATCCTACACACAGAAGAGAAAGGTAACCACTGTGGAAACACATGGAACAAGAAATACCAATGGAAGTAGATGTCTTAGTTAGGATTTAGTGCTGTGAAGAGACACCATTACCAAGACAACTCTTATAAGGACAATATGTAATTGGGACTGGTTTACAGGTTCAGAGGTTCGGTCCATTATCATCAAGGTGGGAGCATAGCGGCACGCAGGCAGGTATGGTGCAGGAAAAGCTGAGAGTTTTACATCTTCATCTGAAAGATGCTAAAAGAATACTGACTTCCAGGGAGCTAGGATGAGGGTCTGTTTTTTTTTCTTTCATTTTTTATTGGATATTTTATTTATTTACATTTCAAATGTTATCCCCTTTCCTAGTTTCCCCTCTGCAAATCCCCTATCCCATCCTCTTCTCCCTGCCTCTATGAGGGTATTCTTAAAGCCCACACCCACAGTGGCACACTTCCTCTAACAAGGCCACATCTGCAAATAGTGACACTCCATGGGCCAAGCATATTCACACTACCACAGTAGACAATTAAATAAAAACTAGTAAAGAACCAAACATTAGAAACAACAAAATGGCAGGGAACCATGTGTCTTTTTCCATATTTTTTAGCATAAATGTCTTAATTCTCCAATGGAATGCTATAGAATAGCTGATTGGATTAAGAATTAAGACCCAGATGTTTGCTGCACATGAGAAACAAAATTCACGAGCAAATTCACACAGAACCTAAGTAGAAAATGTTCAAAATACTCCAGGAAAATTGAATTCAGAGTAGGAATACCAATATTCTTATCCAATAAAAGCAAACTCCAAGACAAAGTTAACCAGAAGATACAGAAAAATGCATTGCATATTGGTAAATGTATAATGATAATAATTAAGTTTACATGTATATATGCACCAAGCATTGGTACACCTAATTTCATAAAATTAACACTTTTTGATATGAGGTGGCAAAGAGACTCTGACATAACATTAACAGTTGACTTTAATGTCTCATTATCACCAATGAATGGGTCTATTGTCCAAACAAAAAAATTAATGCATGAATAATAGTTAAGATATCGTACAGATCAAATGAACTTAACAGGCATGTATCTATAGAATGCTCTATTCAGCCACTGCATGATATACTTTATTTTTCATCACCTCTTAGAACTTTCTCCACAATAGGTTATATTTAGGTCACAATTAAAAATAACATTAAAAATGAAATAATTCTTGAGTTTTATTATATCACAATGGAAAGAAGCTTAACTCCAAAACTGAGACAAAATATTAAAAATGCTGAAAAAATACAGCAATACATTGAAAAATAAACCTTTGAGTAAGTGGATCATTGGAGAAATTGGGATGAAGAAAATTTCTGGAATGAAATTAAAATAGAATTACAATTTATCCAAATCTGTATAGTGTGGCAAAGGCAGTTCTAAGGAAGAGCATTAGAGCTATAAATATCTGCATGTAAAAAAATCAAATCTCAAGTATGTAACCCAATGAACCATCTCAGAGTTTTAAATAAACAAGAACGAGCTAGCCCAAAATTAACAGGAAAAGATAAATGCCAGCACCGAATTAATAAAATAGAGTTTTAAATAATACAAATAACTTATCTTTTATTTATTTTTGATAATTTTATAAACGTATCAAATCTGTCTTGATTCTACCCATTCCAACCCCCTCTAAAAATAACTTATGAAACAAAGAGTTGGTTCTCTGCAAAGATTGGCAAGCTTTTACACAAGCTAACCAAAAGAAACTGAGAGAAAAACCAAGTTAAAAAAACTAAAGACAAAAAAAAAAAAACTATTCTAACAGATAATACTGAAATCCAAAGGATCGTTAGGGAAAGGTTTGAATATCAGAATATAAATTAGTATAGCTAGAAATGGATAATTTTCTAGATACATGTGTTTTGCCAAAATTGAATCAATAAAACATAGAAAACCTTAGTAAAACAAGCAACTGTAATGATGAAGTCAGGCTAGAGTGATAGCTCAGCCATGAAAGGTGAGACTCGTAATCAAAAATATAAGACTGACGCAGTCATAAAAATCTCCCAACAAACAAAAGCTGATGAGCAGGCAAATTCACTCAAATTCACTGAATATTGTCATATTTGTAAAGAATGAGTTCCAATGTTTCTCAAATTATCCCACAAACTATAAAGGAATGTGGTACTGCCATACTCATTCCATGAATTGAGACACCAAAAAGCCAAATAAAATCACAACACATAGAAAACTATATACCAATTTCCTTGGAAAATTGGGAGACAATGTTTTCATCAGAATACATACAAGCCCAACTGAGCACATTAAATATATCATATACGCATGATATCACCAGTTCCATTCCAAGGCTCCAAGGATGGTCTTGGATACACAAGTCAGGAGATATAAAATAGCACATGAATAGGACCAAGGACAAAAGTTACATGATCACCTGAAGACATGCAGAACAGTTGACAAAAATCTCAAACCCCTTCTTAGTAAAATGTCTACAGAAACAAGCAACAGAAGAAACATATCCCAACACATCAGGGCCTATATGGGACAGATTCATGGGGAACACTGTGCTGAATAGGACAAAGCTGAACAGACATCATTTAAAACCAGGAACAGGATGACAGGATGCTGTTCTGCCCAATTCAATGTGAAACTTAAATTATCATCGAGTAATAACATGAAAGAAGTAAATAAAGAGAATAAAAACAAGGAAGAGTGAATTTATGCCTATTTGCGAATGATGGTTCTATATTTATAAGGCCATAAAGACTACAAGAAACTTCTGACCTATCAAGTCTATAGAATAGTAGGTCTAAGAATGGGTGCATAGAGGAAGCTTGGGAAACCTCTGTTCTCTCAGACAGTTAAGGCTAGAGGACACGCAGATTGGAAAGGCACAAAGAGGTAAGGAGTAGTAAGCTAGTCAGTATTTTTCTGAGAGAAGAGTAAATTGAATCTGGCATTTGGAAAATCAAATCTGGGTATCGAGCACAGGTTTGGGAAGGGGCATTGTTATGAAAAGAGTGATTAGAGGCAAACGAACATTGGTAGCCGACACATGAGAATGGGTATGCAAGGACAAAGAAAGATGGGGTCACATATCCTTGAGTATTTCACATTGGAAGAGTGAGGTGAGACAATGTAAGCCATTGCAGAAGAATGAGGAGGAGCAGATCAGAGAACCTCCAGGCTCTGCTCTAAGAAAGCAGGTGACAGACAATGACAAGAAGGGCCAGATGATGGTCATGAAGAGCTTGAAACAAGAGTGTGAAAACAATAAAAAAGTGGCCATCAGATGAGCACCAAGAACAAGCCATCAACTGGTCACTCTTCACTGCCTCTCTTCCAAGTTTTACCCATGAATCTTGAAAATCTTCAATAAAGCTGAACTGGTTCTTTGAGGTACCACTCACTCCTCTTTCAGTTCACGTACTGAGAGTATGTGTTGTATACCTGCTACTTCTTACTTGAAAACACTCCATTTCTCTTTATCTTGCAACTAGTGTACAGCTCAAATTTCAAAACTGTCAGTAAGATGAACTCATCTATCTTAAAGGGGCTTTTTGAGACTTGGTTGGTATTTATTTTGTCAGAAGTCAGTGTGCTGGTGTTTGGAAAGTGTACCTGGAAGTTAGGCTAACTATAATTGATAGTGAATAAAGAACAAGAGGGCAGAGTGTTCGCAGAACTTTTAAAGAAAGTGTAAGGTACAATCTGACAGCAACATGACAAGGTCCTTCGGGTTGAGATAGAGCATGGTAATGGGATTTAAGAGACTCTCCTAACTATCTTCATCTATCATCTTGACACACCCAGAGTTATCTGAGGGAGTCCCACTTTGGAAAATAACTCCACCAGATTGGTGTCCAGACGTGCATTTCTGCGACACATATTCTTGATTGCTAATTGATGTGGGAGGACGCAGCCCACTAGGAGCAGTACCATCCCTAAGCAAGGGGTCCTGGTTGAGCCGGCAAGAGACCAAGTCAGTACCTAGTATCACACCATGATCTCTGTTTGAGTTCCTGCCTCCAGGTTCCTGCCTTGAGTTCTTGTCCTGATTTCCCTTCATGATGGACTGACTATAACCTGTAAGCTGAAATAAACCTCCTTTTCCTCCCAAGGTTATTATAGTCAGAATGGTTTATTATGCAATAGGAAATAAACCAAAGATGACAAAGCAAAACTTGTTTGGGACTGAAATGTCCTCCCTTAAATCATGTTGCCAAACTTGACTCCGCTGCTATACTGCCATTCAACTTTATTACACTTATTGACTTACTTAGACAATTATATAAAGGTGTGTGTATAAATATGCATATGTATATAAACATATATTTCTCTGTGCAGGCATAAATTAATTCAACAGCAAAAGATTCATTACCTCTTATTATCTTTAGTTGACATCAATATAAAAAGTACTGCATTAAATGGATTTTTCGTGTAAAGTATTATATTTAAACTTTTCATATTAAGGTATACTTAGTAGAAATCTAATAAAAAACTCTAAGGTCTCTGAGTACACTAAAGAGTTATTACTTTTCCTGGGATGAGTCAATTAAAATGCTTTTTGAATGGATTTCAACAACCTTTTTCCAAAGAACTGTTCATTTGCCAAGTCTCAAACACAACAGAGCTGAGGAAAGTCACTTTATCTTACAAGCAAATGTAAGCATTTTACAGATGCTTCTTTTGAGAATAACACACAGAAACTGAGGTGCAGGACAGGAGAAAATATTTAAACCAGACAGACACTGAGGATAGGAGAACTTGGCCTCCTTTTTCACTTAAATTTTCAGCTTTATAAGAACTGGTCTGAGGTCACATTTGGAAGCTAGTCACATAGCAGGTTGAGTGTGCAATGCTGCTGAGCACACGCATGTGAGTGGGGAAGAACACAGAGGTGGTTGTAGCCTTTCTTTCCCTCTGGTCAAACTTCCAATTGGCTCTAAGTCCTGAAATTCAGAACAGTCTGCCAATGAGGCTGAATTTTTCTATTCACTCAATATAGCAGATCTGGGGTAAATGTGAAAATTAATCTTACTTGGGAAACAGTGACTTTAAAAGGCACATGCAGAGTGTTTGGGAAGTGGAAACGCTATGGGGAAGGATGAAGCAAAACCAGAAGTTGCACATGGGGGTGGTGGGGAGCATGGGGGGATAAGGATGAGATATGGAAAATGGGTGGTGGGTGGAAAGAGAGGGTGCACACAGTGCTCAACTTCCTTGCAAACTATCCAACTTCAGTTCCTCCCAACAACAAGCCAAGTGCCTGGTTTACAGTCTTTGACCATTAGCAGTTCTCACTTGTGCAACTAAATCCAGTTGCTTTGGAAGACTTTAGAATAGATTTACTTTTCCTCCCTCCTCCCTCCCTCCCCTCCCATTCCTTCTCATTGTCATCCTACTCGTGGTCTTCATTCTCCTCCTCCTCCTCCTCCTCCTCCTCCTCCTCCTCCTCCTCCTCCTCCTCCTCTAACAACAACAACAACAACAACAACAACAATAACAACAACTTCTCCTCTTTTACTCTGTTCCTCCCTTTCTCTGCCTCCCAAAATCGTTTTACCTACTTGCAGGATCCATCTCCATTTTCATTTGTTGTGCCCATTATTTAGTGCCACGTGTATCGTTCAAACCCTCCTCTAATTTATTCCTATGTCCCTTCCATCCTCCGATGTCCATAAGTATGCCTGGGCATAGGGAGTGATTAAGCCTATTTTCCGCTTGGATGGAATTGCTGTCTCCAGTGGGCATCTATGAACTGCTTCATATTTCAATACTAAGAAAGCTATTGTACGTCAGCCACATCTAAACAAGAGCTGATGACATTACTCGACTTACTGTTTAAAATAAATCATTTCTTGACATTGTTTTAAGTGAATTCATCTAAGCATTTTTCATATTTCAGTAATATACAATTGAGACAGGTTTAGGTTTTACAAATAGACATGCAAGCATCCTATGATCATTTTTAAACACAGGAGCTCATTAAGTACATTTTTGTTATTTATCTTCTTGAAATACATTCATTTTTGCTAGGGTTTTGTTTGTTTGTTTGTTTGTTTGTTTTCCTACTTTATTGAGCTGTGAGATTTAAGCACAGCCTCACAGTAAAAGGAGGCTAGCTGTCAGATAAGAGTTTGGAACACTGGGTCTGAACTTTCTGGGTGTTTTCATCTTCAGCTCTGTGCCTCAAGCTAATCTCTTATGTCTGCCACTGGCCCTGCACATCTCCTACCACAAGACTTTGCCCCAAGGCTGAGAGTCAGGCACTGGAATCAAAATAGTGCTGTAGTTGAAAACATTGCTAAGCCAGCAGGAGTTATGAACAGTCCCTCCTCACACTGAGCCCTGAGGAGGGAGATCAAAGACTGCACTGCTTCCCAAGTCAAGGTTCCCACCAGGGAGTTTCCTGAGTATAACCTTCTCATTTTAAAATAACTCACCTGGGAACTGTAAAATGTCTTTACGTTTCCTACACTGCTTTCCGGAATACAAGGGACAAAAACACAAAACTTCAAACAAGAAACATGAAAGCTGTGTAGGGTAGATGTTTCTTACAGTATAGAAAATTACAGAAGCTAATTATTAATGAAGGATAAGTTGCTATGGCATCCATTAAGGGCTTGGGGATCTAGGTATCGAAACTTTAGGGGGAAATAAGTCTATGTCCAGATCATTAGTCTTTTAAGTTTTCCTTATTTCCAACCTGGTGGTGCCTGAGGAAGGAGGTGAGAAAGGTTTCATTTTTCAGACCTAAAGTTCGCTCATGCTTTTCTAAGCCTTCTGATGACTTTGCCTTTTAGAGACAGAGACTTTTAAAGGACACTCCATTGATTTTTGTCAGACCCAAAAGTTTATGCTCTGAGATTAGCAGAAAGTAGTTACAATCAGGAGTGAGCTATGCCAGGCTAAAGGTCATTGACTGAATGTAATAGGAAGAAGTCTTAGTGATTGTGCAAGGACATTGATGCTCAATTTTCCTCTCTGACCTGGGCTATGCATTAAACTCTTACATTGATGATGACATTCACCAAAGCAAAGTGTCTGCTCTCCAGGATATGAAAATACCTCCCCCATAAAAAAGATGGGTGGGGCTAACATGATTCATCCTGACACTGACACTCCAACACATTCTATCTGCCAATATCTACATGTGGCTCAGAATTCATTTCAAATAAAGAAGATTCTATTGTAACCCTGGATTGCCACCACAACAGATGTGGCATGATATTTATATTTTTTTAATCCATGAAATGGTTTTAAAAACATTCTCAAAGGGGGAATATATATATGTATGTGTGTGTGTGTGTGTATATATATATATATATATATATATACATACATATTCATGCCTCATAACGTTCCTCACTATTTCTAGAGCAAACCTTTGAAATTTTTATTTCAAAAGCTTATTGAAAAATATAGCAATTAATGCACTCTCTCCCATCTCTATTCTTTCTATGCCTTCTTCCTCAAGGAACATGTTAGGGAGCAGAGAAGGAAATACTCATTTCATTCAGAAAGATACCGAAACAACAGCAGCCCATAGATATTTACATCTAGTGGCTTGCCATCTGCTGCTGCATCTGATGGGTCATTTCCATTCTATTTGCTGTGTCCCTTCACTTCCTGTAGGTCTCACAGGGGATAAGTATGACTAAAATTTAAATCAACCCTTACGACTTAGCCTATGTTTCAGATGTAATGACTCCTGCTTTTCCTTAACCACGAGCATTACCTAAACACCCCATGCTATGAATTATCACTGTAAATGCCATGAAATTTTCCCTTGAATCGACAAAAGAATCCCATGACTGTCATAATATACTGTATGCATCATAGAAGAACAGAACAAAATGAAAACACAAACACTTAAAGAAACTTGTCACTTTTGAAAGGAGCTACTAGGTTTCGTTTCACTGGGGTTTGTGTAGCTTTACATTTCTTATTCGTGTGTGAGTTGGGAGAGAAGATACATGTTCACAGGTCAGAGGGAAACTTGACAGTCAGTTTCCCTTCCACCATCTGAGTCTTAGGGATCAAGTTCTACTCATCAGTCTCCGTGGCGAGGGATACACCTGCTTAGCCATCTTGCTATGCCAGTCGCTGCTCTGTTTGTTTACAGAATACACATATGGAAGCAAAAGAGTCACCCAACTGTCTACAACCACAGAAATATGGGCTTATAACACGTTATCAGTGATAAGTACTTCTAATGAACCTATCTAATCTGCAGTTGTTTTATAAATGCTCGAAGTAAGAACCATTCTGTAGTAAGGAAACATCAAGGTCAAGAGCTTAATTGCTTAGATGGCCCATTATTTAAGATCATGGAATGTTTCCTTCCACTTCTGACCTTCCTTAGCAGGCTTATGGTGTTCTCAATTCCCTGTCACAAAAGCCAATTTAATTAGTGTCTAGACCTTCTTCTGCTTTTTACTCCCCAGCATCAGAGGTGGATAAAAGATGCCTGGAACTAACCATCTAGTGAACTGATGTGAAAGGAAATTGGTCATTAAAAGCCAATTGCTAAGAGCAGAAGGTCTCCACTCAGAAAGCTTCCCTTTCTGGGTCACCTCAATCAAAAGTTAATTCATCTGCAATGCAATCATCTACTCTCATTTGTAAACTGACATAAATCTGAACTGATGGACCTACTTCCTGTGTTCACAAAAAGGTCAAAAGGACAGTTACAATGGCAGCCAACTTTGTCTAATCTCTTCATCTCTAACAGAAAATAAGTACTAAATGTTAAGTGGGAAAATACAGTCTGGCAGAGAAAAGCTTCTTGAGACATGTCGCCTCCGCCCTCCCTCAGAGGCCCCCATAGCACTGTATGTAAACAGTTAAAAACAGGTACCACAGTGCTCTGCTGGTGTGCTGCTCATCCTTCCTAGTTCCCAGCCCAGCTTAGAGCTGCATGACAGAAAGACACACAAGTAAGTTCACAGTGCCACATATTTTTGACCAACTTTTCATTGTATTATAAAGATGGTGTTGGTGTCAGCAAAATGATAAAGTACAAAGTTCCAGCCCTCTTCACCCATACAACTAGCAACTGCCTGAAACAATTTTCTGTGAGCTCTAGAAATCAGTCAGCAATCTAGAGCCAAAATGCAAATTCCCCATCTAGGAAAAGTCTGTGTCAAATGACAGGGAAATGTGTGACATTATAATTTCCCTTGCCCTGGTTCTTTGCTGGCATCG